>NC_054551.1:26116176-26303676 GCF_017654505.1 Polyodon spathula
TGTCTGCGTGGGTCTGCCCACAGTCCAAAGACATGCTGTTCAGGTTGATTCGTCATTCTAAATTGCCCTCTGTGTGAGTGTTTGTGTGTGCATGGGGCCCTGTGATGGACTGGTGTCCCGTCCAGGATGCTGTCCTGCCATACGCCCTGTGTCAGCCCGGTTAGGCTCCGGCT
This sequence comes from Polyodon spathula, assembly GCF_017654505.1. Classification (NCBI taxonomy): domain Eukaryota; kingdom Metazoa; phylum Chordata; class Actinopteri; order Acipenseriformes; family Polyodontidae; genus Polyodon; species Polyodon spathula. The sequence continues at coordinate 26,116,350 of NC_054551.1, forward strand.
CACCGCGACACTGTAAAGGATTAAGCCGTTAATAATGGATGGGTGGAATTACCCTGACAAAGAAAAAATCGTGTAGCTGCAAAAATTAGGGAGATAAAATACTGTCATACCTATTCCAACCAGGAGTGGTCAAATTGACTGATTACATCTAAAACATATTGTAGCAATTGTTGCAGTATTATTTGTGTTTCTCAGTCTGGAATTGCCGCCATGTATTGAAATTTGATTATATCAGTCTGCATTCCTCAAGTGAGCAGTCTTATGACATTTCTGTTGTTTCAGTGAGCCTCCTGATAGCCCATCAATCAGCCTTGACAGCTCACGGTGCCTGTCTGTCTGTCTGATAGTCTATCATCTTTATAAGTCACTATTTTTTCTAAAATTCTTTGTTACCCCAATACACATTGAAAATGGATCGCAGAACACGCATGGCAGCAAATCAGTGTTTGGAATTACTGTAGTTTACCAAACTACGATTCTGATTCAGAAGAGATGGACAATGACAAATCTGGCTCTGAAGCAGACTGGGTTTGCGAAGATGAATCTTCCAGCTGCAGTGACAGTGGGGTGGATGCCAGCGAAGTGCCAGGACCGAGTGCGCGAAGAGCGCGCAGGAGAAGACGCAATCCTGTGGCAGCTCCTGCAAGGATTCCAGCCACTTCAACTGCATCAGCTACTACATCTGATCCTGCTGCTACTCCAGTGGTAGTGCCAGCACTACCTGACACTCAAGAGGCTGGAAATGATGGCACTGTTTGGAATACTATAAATCCTGGTGTTAAAGCTGCAGGTAGAATGGGTGAACATAATATTTTGAGGGAAGTTCCAGGGCCCACGGCATATTCAAAACGCAACATTGATGAGAGCGCATTGAGTGCTTTTCACCTATTGATTGACATGCATACACTTCATCATATACAATACTGTACTGAAGCAGAAGCTCACCTGCAACTACAAGATGATCCTGGTCAATGCCCCTGGAGGAATTAGAAGCTTTCATTGCACTAGTATATGGCTGTGGAGCATTTATTGCAGAAGCCTGGGTTACTGTTGATAGCTGTGTCAAATGCGCAAAGACAGTCTGCAGTAAGTGCACTGCATATTCTGAAAAGTGCAGGATGTGTGTGTGTGTGTGTGTGTGTGTGTAGTATATATATACACACACACACACATTTATTTTCAAATATTTGTATTTCATTTTTTCCATTTTTTGAGGTTGCGCTTTATGTAATATGTCTGTATATAAACACATCTTTTCAATTTATTTACAATGTTTCGGTTGTGTAGATGCTGTATATAACATTCCTGAATGAAACTACAAGTTATATTCAATTGTTTGCCCTTTTCATTTGATGTTTTTAATATGCCGGTCAAACTTCATGGTTATTCTAGGTATGCCTATAAACATGGTCGTTCTAGTGTTAATTGATGTCTTCAGTCAATTTAGTCAATGGGAAGACCAGTTTCGAAAATTTGTGAAATGTACATCCAGCATAGACTCTATACTGTTATCACTCTCTACACTGCATGTTCAACACCTAAGATAAGCCTGTCTGATCTATTTTACCATTGTACAGTATTCTGCTGAAAAATGCTTTAATAGCGATAACACCTACTTGCAGATCATAGTAAAGTGCAAAGCATCCTGAAAGCAGAACCATTCTCAGATTTGCATTTTTATTCACTAAATGGAAACAGCCATTCACCATGTAAAAGAAAAACATACTGTGTGGATATATACGTAAGTCTTAGGTGCGAGTTTGTGGTTGTCTAATTTACTGCTACACGTTTCAGTACTCCCTGTAACAGTTTACCGTGTTCAACTACCATGGTACAGTAAGTCAGATTAATTAAAAAGACTTGCAGAGAACTGAGTTCTCTGTACTGTCAAGATTTCAATTTTATGTTAAATATTTTCTAAAGGCCAGACCCTTAAATCTCAGGGGCTGTGCCAAGCAGTGAGCTGTGAATTTAACCATAGGCTAACTGCTAATGATGCGGACGCAGTCCAAGATGAGACGCCTGTAATACAGTCATTGGATTAGGCTATCAATCACACTAGTCTCCAGGGAACGGGAGGGTAGACAAAACAGTGAAAAGGGAAATTAGGAAAGGAGAGCATGACTAGAATGTAATATGTTTTTGTTCAGCAGCTTTATCTGCTGGCTGGGCTGAATTCTGTATGTTTTTTTTTCTCTTGATATTCACTGCAGAGCAGCAGCAGGAGCCTCTGGGTTGTTGAAACTGCACTCCTCTGCTCACCTCAGCCCAATACTGCAACAGGGTGTCTACTTTTGCCTTCGGGCTAAAAAGAAAAGCAGAAGAAGTAGGTTGGTTTAGCAGCGATGTGATCATCACTAGGACCATGAATTTAAAATATCTAGGTGAATCTCAGAAGAGAAAGTCTCTGTAAAATAATTCTAATAAATTTGAGTGTTTTCAGAGGGTATTTTGTTCTGTCCATGAACAATGACAAAACAGTATTGGAAGAAAATACTTTTGAAGAGGTTTGATACTGTGAAAAGTAATGGCACCGGTTGTGGGACGTTGCTGTGTTGAGAGAACACAATTGAACATTCTAAACCAGGGAGGTCAATGAAGTGATTTTAAAAGGCAGCAAACATATTGAACACATTTGATCAGAGGTCTACAAAAATGCTCTAAATCTTGTCCTTAATTATTTGCTGCTTTCCAAACTTCTTTCATTACTATTTTTTTTTTTTTAATACAAATGTTCTCCAATAAATACTGTAGATATACTAAAGAACTGCAGTATATACGGAGAAAAAAAAAGAATAATCGTGTTGAATAAACTGGGGCGTCTGTAGTTATATGCAATAATGTTTGGTAGATTGCTTGTTTGTTAATTGGGCTTGTGGGATTCTTACCATGAACTAAAATGCTGGAATATCTTAACACGAAAAAATATTATTTTACTAAATTCATTCAAGCTACAATCCTGCTTAATTGATTCAAGCTGAAATCCCTAAAACCCCTGTAATAGTATGAATGTATATTCAATCATATGTGTATAACTTCTCCATCCCCCTGCTTCATAATTGGGATGGTAAGCCTTCTCTGTCATCATTTCTTCTGTAAGTATATTTATTTATTTATGTATTTACAAGGGAATACATTAATACATAAAACATAATGAGTAGCTATTTAAGTCTGTTCTTGGGTGCCTTGTCATCAGTTTTGTCAGGGGATGGCAGACCAAGACACATTTACAGTTATGATCATTATGAGGCCAGAGATGTTCCATTACTGGCCTAAACGAGAGATGATAATGGTGCCTCTGGGCCTGTATGAGCAATATGTCTGAGCACAGTGATATTGATTTAGGTTTGAAGAAATCACACTGAACATTTCTTTTTATTTATTTATTTATTTATTTATTTATTTAATCTTAGATAGCCTTTCTGTATGTGTGTTTTGAATGTTTGAACCAATTTGGTTTAAAAATAAATAATGGAAACGCTGTAAGAAAGAGCAGTGTGATCATTAGCTTGGTAGTGTGTTTTTTTCCCCTTTAAATCTGTAGGGCCTGTGTGTTTATTCTGTTTAACTTATATTGTATTTTTACAGGGCACTGAAAAATAGTCTCAAAAACGCATTTGGTGCTTTAATCTCATCTAAAAATAAATAATCACAGCATTTGTTAAAGCCTGTAGTTGAAGTCAGTTCAGGTAAGGATTCATGACATACATCCAGGAAGCTAAATATTGACAAGCATGCTCTGGCAAAGGAGATCAAGCTTTCTAAATTAACAGAGTTCAAGCTCCTGCGTTGGTGTTATAAACAGGCATGAAACCATTATTTCAGCACCTTTAAATTGAAACCTGTTCCTGATCCGACCGTTTTGTTGCACCCTGGGCCTAAAAAGGTTCAGATTGATTTCATTAATTAGCATCTTATTCTAATTTATTTCCTACTGAGAATAATTACACTGACATATTGTGTGTAATGTCCAGTCCCACTGTAGCTGACCTAGTACTGAAAAGAATAGTGAAAAGTCTTTTGGTCAGAATTAAGTGTAATTCACTAAAATGTGTCATTAGTAACTACAAAAATAAACACACACAAATGTATTGTCTTTTTTTTTTTTTTTTTTTAACAATTATTTAAATTAATTTTCTCCCAATTTTGGAATGTCCAATTATTATTCAACTTGGCTCACCGTTGCAACCCCCGAACTGGGAGAGATGAAGACGAGCACTCATGTCCTCCGAAACAAGTGCCGTCAGCTTTTTTTTTTTTTTTCACTCAGCGTAGGAGTACCACGCAGTTCTGAATTGTGTACAGACCAGCCTGCAGACCCCTGGCCAGCCACAGGAGTCGTTGGTGTGCGGTGAGCCATGGACTCCCTAGCCCCTACCCCGCCCAGGCAGTGCTTGGCAGAAACTGGGGAGCATGATTTTAGTGAAAGTCTGCCGCAGTGGGACAAGGGAAGCCACAGAAAGCCTTAAACCAAGCTGAATTTATATCTAATGATCTAGATAACCAGGAAAGAAATTAAAACAATTAAGCTGTGAACAAAAGTAGAAAATAGTCACTAATTGAATTGTAATTGCGTTAATTAATTCATGCCCACACAAGCAGTATAATTCATACAAAAAAAAAAAAAAAAAAAAAAAAAAAAAAAAAAAAAAAACATACAGATGTGACCACTGCCAGTGTTACATTGTATTCAAATATGCATTTAGACATGTGTGACCAGGAAGGCTTGTGGGGTTGTCAGACCAAGAAGGAGAATGGGCACAAATCGGCAAGTAAAGCACTGATGCACAGATTTAATAATAAACAAACAGGTTGTAGCAATTGTTTTTACTTTTTCATTTTCATACTTCCCGACATTCTCTCCACGCTGAACACCCTGAGTGACAAATGCATGCTCCTTAAATACAGCTGTGCCAGGGCTTAATTGCTAATCATTCAGTCTGGCCCCGGCACAGTCTGCATGTGAACAAATTGTGACATCCCTTTGTTCACGTGCTGGGATTCAAGTGAATGACTAATTCATAATTGACTCTCTGCATAGCTGTATCTATAGATACACGGATTACTCTCAGGGTTAGGTGTTCAGAGTGGAGAACAGGAGTAGAGAGAGGAGTTAAAAGAAGAAAACAACAAATTAACAATTGCTACGTGTGCTGGTTCTACGCCAGCCCACTACTTATAATGTTTGTCTGTCTATTTATTTTGACCAACGTGCCGTTTTTGTTTTATGCGCAATGTTTTGTTTTGTTCAACTGTTTTATTTGTTTATTTATTAAAACACGCAAGCAACGCATTAGTTTCACTCGCAGTGCTGTGTGTTTCTTCCGGGTCTGACATCCCTGCACAAGCTATCTTGCCCCATGTGGTGTCGGACAAGTGGGAAACGGCACCTTCAAGACGCAAGCCAGTTTTTGTTTTGTTTAAAAGGAGTTTGTTGTTCCGAAGACCCCCACTTTATGAAGGCCTTCAATCAGGAGAGGTGGAGACCGTGGAGGAGTGGCTCTGTCTGAAGGCCCCGGGACCAGCCCAGAGAAGGAAGAAGGGGAGGAGCAGCTGTTAGCTGTTAGCAGTCAAGTCAGGAAATCAGTGCTAGCTTATACACCACCACAGTTGTGCCCCATCTGCAGGGGTAGGCACTTTGTGGCCAACTGCTACCACCTCCAGGAGGAGGAGGAGAAAGAAGTGCCATTGTGTCCAGTGCCCAACAGAGTGGTCCCAAGTGTCCAGCGCCCAAGAGGGGTAAGCCCATATCTCCAGCACCCAAGACGGGGGAGGCCGAGCATCCAGAGACCAAGAAAGGGAAGCCCAAGTCTCCAGTAACCGAGGGAGAGCCGCACCAGTCTCCATAGATAGAAGGAGACTGTCTGCTACCCCTGCCTCCACTCCTAGAGGGAGACTACCTACTGCGCCTGCCACCACCGGCCCGTGACTTGTTACAGTGTTTGTTTGCTTCTTTGTCTGTTTCTTTTGGCCAACGTGCCGTTTTGTTTTGTGTGCAGTGCTTTGTTCAACTGTTTAAGCCAGCTTGCCACACAATACAGTACACACAGATAAAACGTCAGACAGTTTTACATTATATTCAAAACATTGTGTTTATTTTAGCATACCAAACAGTGCTTACCTGGAATTCTGATTTCCTCGCTTTCATTTTCCCATAATTTCTTTGTATTCTTTATCAAGCTATTTCTTATACTGCTTATTATAAAGAACACACTGTTGCTGCACTGCTATAATCAGACCTTACTCCATCTTGCCTATGATATTTCGACTGCAAATGAACACGAAGACCACAGGGTTACAAAAAACTTTGTTTGACATTATTGGTTGTTTTCCACCAGGATTGTTTGTGACACTGTTTTTGCGGCCTGCTTGGTACTTGTGATGGACACCAGGCTTGGGGTGGTGTTGGAAGGGGAATTATGATTGGTTGCATTGTGTAAAGTGTTACACATGTATGCAAATGCTTGGCTATAAAATGGGGTGGTTTTAGCAGCTTAAAGACAATTTTTGATTGGTAGTGGTAGAGAACTACAGGGCCCACATTTGTTTCAGTGTTTTATTTTGTACAATCTTTGTTTTTACCTTTCCTTATTTTGTGCCTGAGTTCGACTGTTAGCTATTCAACGGTAATTCCAGCCTCCAGTCTTGCAATAGCTGGTTTGCTACACTATTGTTCCATAACTTTATTTTTGGTTTATAATATAATCATGCACATCAGGACTGCATTTAAAAAAGTGTTCAAAAGCTCAAAGGATGGAACTTACACCTCTTCAAAGAATGGAACTTACACCTCTTCAAAATGTGGATTGTTCAAATATTCAAAAGATGGAACGTACAACTGTTAAAAAGAAGAAAACGTATAACTGTTAAAAATGTAGAATGTAAAAAACAAAAAAAAAAAGTACCTTGTGGAGTTTGTGCAATCAACACAGACATGTTGCAGTGCTCTTGCCACACACTGCCTTATCACACATGGCCCAGCTTTTATGTGTCTACTATATGAACTCCAAATTTTGTGGAATGATAAAACTATACAGTCTCTGGGATCTTTGCATCATTCCTGATGGCAACAGAAAGATGAAGCCTGCTCAGCAAAAGTACATTTTTTTTCTTGGTTTGCAGTTTTACTGTTAGAGTGCAGCCCTTTTGCGTCCACAAGTTGATACACAGCCTATCGATCGACTTTTATCTAAGGCAGGTAATTGCTGCCTCCTAGGTGCTAATAAAAATCTAACTTGAGTATGCAGCTGTGGCTGTTTGTCTCTCTGCCCCTGCCCCAAAATTTCTGCAAATTTCTTATTACTTTCACTATCACTGTCAGTAACCTCATTGTGATCACAATAAGTTTCATCACTGTCTCTTGACCTTTTCATGTACAGATTTGTCTTCCAATAACTCTTGAAAGTACTGCAAGACTTGCTGTGCAGTCCTACATTGTGTTTTATTCATTTTTACTAGACAATAAGTATTTCTGCAGCTGTTGATAAAAAAGTCATTTGTCTGAAAAAGTTTCCTCTATTCAAAATAAACGTGAAGCTTTCAAGTGCAGCAGCTCAATCACGCGCACCAATCCAAACCCACCATTTTTACTATGACGGTCAAAATGACAGCTGCGTTAGTTCTAGGTATAATGTATCTCCATAAGTTTCTGCAACCCTGGGTCTGCTGATGCTTTGAGATGTTTAATACATATATTTATCAAAAGTCAAAAAAGCGCAGATGCCTAGCTGCCAAATCAGTGGAGAAAAATGCATTGAAAAATGGCGATCGGTCAAAAACACCACTCCGATAGTTCAAGCGCTAAAGCCACATTTTATCTACTCAATTTACAATACAATCATTTTTTTAAAACCTAGGTTATTGGAAACAGTATGCAAATAATGTATTTTGCTGTCAAGTGTGCCTTGCCATACAGTATGTGCTTAAAAAAAAAAAGAACAAAAGTAAATCAAAGTGTGTAAACAAAATCCTGTTATTCCCAATGGATTTTCTTGGACCCCTGTTCCTTTATTCATAAAGGATAGTTTAAAGTTATCTAACTGAAAGCATTCACTGCTCATCCCTCGGGAGCTCTGCTATAGGTTTATAGTTGTGCCTGCCTGTGGTGCAAATAGGCTTTGATGAATTTAAACCTGCTAATTGTATTTGGATAACCCTATTACAATTCAGCACAGCTCATGATTTTCTGTTGGTAAATAACATCCCTCTTGAAGCCGTTTCAGGTTTCTGCATGCAAAAGTGTGCACATGGCCTCCCTCCCCCCAAGGCAGTGGTTACTGCTCAATTCTATTAAACAGCATCTTTATCAGGTAATTGTTTAAACGTAATGTCATTGCGCTATCAGAGCAAAAGGTGAGCGTCTGACATTTGTAAATGTCAGGATTATCTTAAGGCTTTTATTATGCAGCATTATATATATATATATATTATATATATATATATATATATATATATATATATATATATATATATATATATATATATATATATATATCATATATATATACATACATATATACATATACAAGCAGTCCTTGCACTTACGACACAATTGGTTCCTGAAAGTCGCGTTGTAAGTCGAAGCATCGTAAGTTGAAGCACATTTTCCCATAGGAACAATGTTATAAATTGGGGTTACGTTCCTGACTCTTCAGCCAAATGATATAGTTTTACAAAAATTACCTGTTATATTGTACTCATGCAAATATTTATTTAACTCTTTACACTCAGCCCAGTGGTTACACGCATATTACTGAGACACCTACCTGGCTTGTTTAAAAGTACAGATTAGTGGCTTTGCAATGATGTATTCAATGTGTGTATGTGATACTCCTAGCAGGAAATACGATCGCCTGAAGTTAAGCCCCTCACCATGTGACAGAGTTCACAGCTTAGGTTTTGTTTTGATTCAATTGCTCTTATCAGACATTGTTAAAGGCAAATAAATTTAAAATAAATAAATAAAAGTTACATGCATATAAAAAAGAAAACACGCTAGACTGAGTCAGGGCGACCACGACGGGTACTGCGGTTCGGACACCAAGCATGCGCACATGACACATGGCTCAGGTCTGGCTATGTCGTATAGTCGAAGCAGGGTAATAATGCAAAAGAGTCATAAGTGCCGTGCGTCGTAAGTCGAGGTTTGCCTGTATATATGTATGTATGTATATGTGTGTGTGTTATTCAGGGCATACCATGACAATTATTTCCACTGAAATTGGTCATTTAAATAAGTTGCTAATTATCTGAGGATGTCAGTATTGAAATGCGGCTTCTTGTGGCCACCTACGGTCATGATAGCTGAAAAACATACAGCAATTGTAAGTTAAGCAAGTGACATGTGGCTTTTTTTTCTTTCTATGTCATGAAAGCAGCAGAAAGGGGAAAAAATTTACAGAAAGAAAGATGGATTCGGGATGGTTGTTTAGCAATTTAGCTTTGAAATATTCCTTTGAAGTCAATGTAAGGCTTTAATACGGGATGTCACTGCAGCGTACATGTGTACTAAATAAGTCATTGACTACAGATTAGGTCCTGGCAGTATATGCAAGACTTCTTAAATGCAATGTTCATGACTTTTTGGCTTCTTGTAGTGTTTATGTTGACATAAACATTGCAGTATTTGGTTAGGTGGAGGTGAGTACAAGTGACTGATGCTGCATATCATTCTGGGTAAGACTCTTGAGTCACACCCACTTCAAACTCCTGATATCCAAAGCACTAATCCTCAATATCCTGCATCCCACCTCTGAGCCACATCATGTAATAAAACAGAGCATTCTAAATCTTCATCTAGGGTTAGAGTTTAAAATACAGGTACTTAAACTACACCTTGTCACGCTGTAATATTGACAACATGTTTTTTTCTCAATCATAAAAGTGTAAGTACTGTCCAGTTAAAGTGAGCATATTTTGAAATGTATTCTGATGTTATGTAGGTTCGATAGGAGTATGCTTTCAGTGTAATGTCTCCCTCATAATGCTGTTTATGCTGTGATGTTTTGAAATTATTTTAAATGCATTAGTTGGTTAGTAATGTATGATTGAACTGAAGCAGTAATTGAGTTGAGGAAAAAACAAAAAAACACAGTGTGTAAAGGAAAATACCAGTATATTATTATCCATATGCCGAGTATTGCACTGCTAACAAAATGATTTAGCATGCAAGATAGCTCTCTCCCTCGTATGACCACAACAAGCTTTTTGAGGTAGGGAAACAAAATTAGTGCCGACAACGTGTTGCTGTGATCGATGAAAGGAGACCTGTTTGCTTAACAATGTTACATCTAATGTGATAAAGACTTCCATCTGTCAGCATGATTGGAGAAGAGGTCTTAATTCATTAGGGAAATTGAAACACAGGTAAATAAATGATGTAACATTAGGAGAAAGAACTCGACAAGCCAGAGCTGCCAGAATCTAACAGACAGCATTTCTTTCTGCTTTAAAATTTAACAATTATTTTAATGTTGGTTTATATGCCATCTTCTGTCTGTCATGAAAAGTTAAACAGGACTTTTAGCTTTTGCTAGAACAGGTAGTAAAATGTAAAAAAAAAAAGAAATAATAATAAAATACCAAAAAGGCTGCTTCACTACTTAATAATACTGTTTATGTAATACAAGTGCTGTTGTATCGCAAAAAATAATTCCAGCTTCACTTTCAATTCAAAAACGACCACTAACATTACTTTTGGGATATGCTTAACACAGGTCAGGTATTCACTCAGCATTTTATATGGGGCTGCCGATAGGCCCCTCTGGGGAGTGACATCCTCGGTCCTGCCTCCTGCGGGAACAAATAGTCATTCCATGGAGCTCACATTCTCTTTTGCTTCTCACCATTGTAAGGTAAGGTACTAATCTGTCCAGTTGCAGTCTATGAAAGAGCTGTCACTTGAGTTTACGGGAGATCCCTCGCTTTATTTAAAAAAAAAATATAGCTGGAATCAGTAACTCCTCTTCTGTGAACTGAGCTAGTTAGTCCCTCTCAAAGCAGCGACTGTCTCACTGGATTGTGGACACCGTTTCGACTGCATATACCGCCCACCTGGGAGGATGGCCGCTCACTCTGCCAGAGAAGTGGCTACACCACAGGCCCTCATTACAGGAGCCTCACCAGGTTCTACTGACTTTATGTGGTAGATCCTTCTATGCCTTCATTAGGCACAAGGGTCCTTGAGGGTTCATGCTCGCACTGCTAACCATGGTTTTGCTGTCTCAAGATGTCCTTCGTCTGCTGTCTCCGCTCATGCTCCCTCACAAAACTTTGATATTTTTCCCTAAAGTATTGTTGGTAGTCGTCTTCAAATTCAAAGAGAATGTTAGGTTATGGTTGTAAACATAGCTCACCAACCTGCGATGTGGCATCTGTCGCCTTTGCTGGTTCAATGCAAAAGAGGAAGTGAGCTTTGTGGAGTGACTATTTGATTCCTCGGGAGGTGAGACTGGGGATGTCACTCCCGAGTCCCCAGGAGCCTACCGGCAGCTCTAACATAAAATGCTCAGTGAATACATGACCTGTGGCAGGCATAGCCCAAAAGTATTGTTGGTGGTTGTCTTCTCTTTCAGGGAACCAGGGTTACATCCATAACCTACTGTTTTCTTTTCTCCCCACTCTGTAGGGAATGCCATCAGACCCATAGCACTGCGAGCTGTCTCTGCCATTGCCAGGGCTTTACCAGGATTTCCTATTTTAGCTACTGGTGGGATTGATTCGGCTGAGTCCGGCCTGCAGTTTCTACATGCTGGTGCTTCTGTTCTGCAGGTAACTGTTTCTCCTTATTAACAGTATATTAATATAGAGTGAAATTAATAGTGTTATTCCCAAATGTACTGTTCTGAAGTGTTACACAGTGTGACTTCCATGCCCAGTCCACTGCTTCATAGGCTGAAAAATGAGTACTACATGATCATTTTATTGTATTTGGCTTCAGGCAATGTAAGTATAGCGCAGAAAAGAAAATGTTACTCCCATGCCCAGTTCACTGCTTCGATAACTGAAGAATGAGTAAGTCATCACTTAGACCATGTAATGTGTGCTCATAAATTCAGTTTTCTGGGTGTGTGCCCTCTTTTATGATTGACAGATCTTAAAGGTTGGAAAATTTAGTAGAGTGCATTGAGGGGCCAAAAAAAAAGGAAGTGTGTGTCTCTCGAAAATATTGAACCTCACTCCTTTAGTATTCTGTGTGCCGTAAAAAAAAAAAAAAAATGTTCTGAAGAGATCCAGCATTGCAGTTAAGGGGTACCCTTCAAATATCACAATATGCATATCTCATCTAAACAAATCTGGATTTGCTTTAAAAGTTATCCCTGCCAGGACCTGTACTTTTCCCAGTACAGAGAGAAACATGATTTAAGTTTTTTATATAGTGGTGTGGCACGGTAGCATCACAACCCAGATGGTTTTGGTAGGGAGAGACTCAGACACAGAAAGCTACAGGTCTAAATGTACTAATGCACAGTTTTAAGTAACAAATAAACAAAAATAAAATGGACAAAACATTTACAAAAATCCACTTGTCAAAATAAAAGGCAGAAGGGCCAAAACAAAAGGTTTCACAAAAACTCACGAAAATAAACAAACAGACAGCACAATACGGTACATGAAACACAGACCTCCACCTCTATCGCTAACATGAATTATAATCCTCCCCTAACACCCATGAACACCTTTTTTATACACCTGTGGGTGGAGCCTAATTGATCATTTAAGTATTTATTCAATTGTCAGCTCGTGTTTATCCATATTTGCTCGTGTTTTGACAGGGGGAAATTTAACTCCCTCCCTGCCAACCTAATATTCCCCACACAACACATATCCATGCATCGGCAGGGCTTTCACACTGCCACAAGTGGCTTGCAAGTTTTTCACTTTTTAAAACAGTATAATATACCTTCAACATTGGATTAAACTTGGTCACAAAAAAGGAGTTAAAATAATTCATTTTAAATAATTGCTGTACTGTTTGTCATTCATACACAAAGAGATGAGAAAAGTGTCCTCACTCTTACTCTTTCCCTTTCCCATTGTAAATGAAACAATAAGAGTAAATCAGCATCTCGTAGTAACTCCATTATTTAGACACTCGGGACAGTGGGAGGAGAGAAAGGAATCTCCAATTCATTATTTTATAATTAGTCAAGCATTTTATTTTTTTTTAAACTAATTAGGCAGAATTTCCTTAAAGAACAGTTTTTGTTTATTGTTTTTGGGGTAATGCCGGAACGAAACAAAAACGCTTTAAAGCTTGATGCCAAATATTAGACATGTTGTGTGTGTTTTTTTTTTTTTTTTTTTCAAGGCACGTTTTATCTGTGGAAGAATGAAACATTGTACATTAATGTGCTTTACATGTACTAATGGCATTAAGGAAATCAAAAAGTCATTGACTTTTATATAAATCTTATCTTTAGAATAGAAATTTCATATCCTTTAGTGTTAGGAATTTGAACAGTACACTTCTGTGTAAGAAATTGTGATTGCAACACCCGAAAAAGTTTCAGTGACCATTTTAATACATAAGACTAATTTACAGGACGGTATGATGTCAACGTTTTTACCATATAAATATATATATATATATATATATATATATATATATATATATATATATACATACATACATACATACATACACAGTATGCCCCTAAAGTTCACACTATGAAAAACACAAAGGTCATTTGACCCAGCAATGTTCTATTTTCTAATGCTTATTTTTAATAAAAAATGTGTAAGCTGCCATGGCAGAAACACACCACCTAAATTCAGGAAAAACCTCTTGCACTGAGGGTTCCAAAAGTTTGATCAGTGAAGGGGTTAAACACATTAAAATAAGATAAATAGCATTGCTGGTGTCTGTGTGTTAGCTATCATGAAGCATCCCTTCTAGCATAGCCTGTTCACACTCATTGAAACATCTATTCAAGAATGAAGTGATAGATCAATCTCTAGATGCATCACAGTTACACAGGGAATCAAACACAGACAATGCCGACTGCAACAGGGATAATGCTAGACTAATTACCTAACAATGAAATTCTAGTTAACAAACATCTACATAATAGCGAAGCAAGATGAGCTCTGTAACTAAAAGCTTTCTGTTGCACCATGGCATTTAGCAAAAGTGATTGATTTGAGCAGGATTCAAATCCTCTGCTTTTCTGATCCGGGAGTAAACTGTGGAGGAAATGAAAGTGGGTTAGAGAGGCAGGTATGCTCATGTGCGCAGTGGTGGTCATAATTATACATTATGGAGACTTCAATGTAGAACTGGTAACTATCAATCCCATCGTGTGCACCCTATTGACAGTGCTATGGCAGGTGAATCAGACCGATGGTGTGCTATTGACAGTGCTATAGCAGGTGAATCAGTCCCATGCTGTGCTACTGACAGTGCTATATCAGGTGAATCAGTCCCATGCTGTGCTATTGACAGTGCTATTGCAGGTGAATCAGTCCCATGCTGTGCTATTGACAGTGCTATAGCAGGTGAATCAGTCCCATGCTGTGCTATTGACAGTGCTATAGCAGGTGAATCAGTCCCATGCTGTGCTATTGACAGTGCTATAGCAGGTGAATCAGTCCCATGCTGTGCTATTGACAGTGCTATAGCAGGTGAATCATTCCCGTGCTGTGCTATTGACAGTGCTATAGCAGGTGAATCAGTCCCATGGTGTGCTATTGACAGTGCTATTGCAGGTGAATAAGCCCCATGCTGTGCTACTGACAGTGCTATTGCAGGTGAATCAGTCCCATGGTGTGCTATTGACAGTGCTATAGCAGGTGAATCAGTCCCATGCTGTGCTATTGACAGTGCTATAGCAGGTGAATCAGTCCCATGCTGTGCTATTGACAGTGCTATAGCAGGTGAATCAGTCCCATGCTGTGCTATTGACAGTGCTATAGCAGGTGAATCAGTCCCATGGTGTACACGCCATTGACAGTATAATGGCAGTTTAATCGTAGTTTATTGTAATCCCACCTCTTGACTGTAATGTAACTCTGCATTACAGTCTTTAGAGTTCTCATTGGAAAGTCAGACCTATAAAAGGTTCCATCAAAGGGAGAGGTTACGAGCTGATTATTAATATGTGAGCACTTGTGCAGTTACCTCTTTCAATAATTACAGCGGTGCTCATTACTAGCAGGTAGCAGGTGATGAAGACACAACGGACTGTGTAGAAAGGTGAGCTGGAAATGATAGCCGTGACGTCACCTGGACAGAGAGACATGAGAGCGCTCTGAGAACACAGCTGAGGCAGTGAAGGGTTACCCCAGATCTGTGAAGTATAGGAGGCAGAGACACTTGTTTCAAAATGTCTATATGATATATTGATGAATATTGTAAAAGGATGCTGAAATATATAGGAATGTATGCTGGAACATACTGCCAGGTCAACAGGGTGGTCCATGATGAAGCCATGCACTTTCCCTATACAATAAAGTATGGGCTGGGGAGGTGGAGGATAACGTTTAGATTAGCTATAGTAGAGTACTCGACAGGAGAAGCAAACCCCACACCCCTCCCCTGAATCTCATTCTCATAAATACAATATATACACTACTGGTCAAAAGTTTTAGAACACCCTTCTTTTTCTAGTTTTTATTGAAATTTACACAGTTCAAGTCCAGTGAATAACCTGAAATGTTACAAAGGTAAGCGGTAAACTGCCAGAGATTTAAAAAAAAAGGTTTAGGTTACCAAAAACTGAAAAGTAATGTACATTTCAGAGTTATACAAAAAGGCCTTTTTCAAGGAACAGGTAATGGGTTAACAACTTACAGCTGTTCTGCAGCAATGGAAGTAAATTAAGCCTTGAAAGTTGATGCTAACAATTCCTGCAGGTGTCCCAACGTTTGTTGATTACTTTCAAACCCTCTGTCTGTATAAAAGCAGTGTTGGAACAGACTGTGTTACTACACCCTCTTAAGCATTATTTGGGCCGTGTTGTACTGCAAGAAGTAGTATATTGCTATCATAATGGCATATCAAAGGCAATTAACAAAGGAAGAAAGACAGACCATTATAACCCTTAAAAGTGTAGGTCTTTCCTTTAGAGAAATTGCAAAGAAAGCCAAGGTGTCAGTGAGTACAGTTTCCTACACCATCAAAAGGCACTTGGAAACTGGAGGAAACTGTGACAGGAAGAGGTCAGGCAGACCCAAAACCACAACAGAATCAGAAGACAAATTTCTGAGAGTCAACAGCTTGCATGATAGGCAGCTCACAGGACAACAGCTTCAAGCACAGCTTAACACTTGTCGAAGTAAGCAAGTCTCAGTTTCAACTGTGAAGAGAAACTTGCACAGACTTGCACAGAGTGAGTGGCACCCTGAACTAAAACAGCTACCACAGCATTTTGCAGCACCATGCAATACCCTCTGGTATACGCCTAGTTGGTCAGGGGTTCATCCTACAGCAAGATAATGACCCAAAGCATACCTCCAAGCTATGTCAGAACTACCTAAGAAGAAAAGAACAAGACAGTAGACTTCAAATCATGGAATGGCCAGCACAGACTCCAGACTTAAACCCCATCGAGCTGGTTTGGGATGAACTGGACAGAAGGGTGAAAGCAAAGCCACCTACAAGTGCAACACATTTGTGGGAACTTCTGCAACAGTGTTGGGAAGAACTTTCCAAACAATATTTAATTTCCATTGTAGAAAGAATGCCACGAGTGTGTTCAGCTGTTATATCTGCAAAAGGTGGCTACTTTGATGAGTAAGAAATTTAGATTAAATTTTGTTAAACAAAACGATTCCATGATTTCTTTTTTATCTCTAATGGTTTATTTGTTCTGTGCTTTAATTTCAGAGTACATTGAGACATTAAACTGCGTAAATTTCAGTAAAAACTGGAAATATGAGGTGTTCTAAAACTTTTGACTGGTAGTGTATTTAACTATAAACACTTTCATTCTAACCCAGCTTGCCAACAGCATCACTGTCTGATGGGTTACATTTGAATATAAATATAATACTAGTTAAATATGCATGATCGAAAACTTAGTAAATGCAATGTGTATATTAATATCTATGGAAGCAGTCTTTACCACCTGACAATGCCTACTTCATGCTGTTAAAGCAACTGTTTTTTATTTTACTTGGGACTAAATAAGAATGAAATCTACCATTCTTTTTATTAATAATAATAATAATAATAATAATAATAATAATAAATGATGCTATGCAATGGAGACGTCTTTGTACAGTAACAGGAGACCCAGTGCCAGTGTAAAATGGAAGATTGGACAAAAAGGAATCAGGTGGGAAATTTCAAACCAAACAAATCCCAGGTCGGAAAGACATAAACAGATCTATACTGTGTATCTTGTGTTTTGGTTTAGTCTGTACATGGCTTATTTCATTGTTTTACAATACCTAGGTAAAGAAAGACCCAGATGGATTTACAGATATTCATCAATCTATCACAGAAAAGCACGAGTTCTGTTTTGAAGCTGTGATTCCAAGTTCTGTGAAAAGGTAGGGCAAATCTGAACAATCTTGAATGGAATCAATACAAAGAAACAACAAGATCTTCTTGACTTATACAATCTGTTGAGGAAAGCTTGTACATTCTGGGAGTGCTGTTCTATACTCCAGGTAACCTTTACAAAAACAAATAAATAAACACATACATAAATAGAAACCGTGTACACTATTAAACAGTTTAACAATGTTACACTACTATAGTTCTGTACACCAGATTAAGCAAACTATTTCTATCACTGCAATTCAGATAAAATGGGGTTTGAGAATAAGGCCTGGACAGGCAGTGCTCTTTAATTGAAAATAACCCACAGATCACCAAGGCTCTATACCAGTAATCTCTTGAGGAGGGAGTACTACTTATTTGCATTCTGCCTTTTTAATAAAGCTCTTGAAAATTGATGGTGCATTAAGACATGCATCTAACTCCTATAGACATAGCAGCTACTCCATTACTAGTTTTCATTTGCCAGGTTTTCGGAATATCAAAGATGTAATGTCCTCAGATGCTGCATTTACTACTATCGAAGTGAAAATTTCTAAGAGGTTTCCAAGAAATTGAGACAGCAGGCTCTTTCATCTGCTCTTTAACTGTGGCTGTGCATTGATTTAAACTCCTTCTGGGATGTCAAATGCTTTTATATTCTCTGGTCTCTTGGCAGCTTTTTTTATTTCAAGTGATGAAATTCTAGCATTTAGCAGAACACCATTTTGCTTCCCCAAAATAATACAAGTTTCATTTTGCTGTACTTCAAAGTGGTACCACAGAAATGCATAAGCAGTTTTTATGATGTCTAAACTGAAAAAATGCTAACATTCTCAATTTAAAAAATACATATGGTAACTGGTCTAATGTATTATTATTTTTAATGGAATACGGAATGCACCTTCTGTCAGGACCAGGAGATTTTTAAGGACCAGAGATGGCTGTGTTATGTGAACTTGCCTTGGGAGGACTACCAACCACTAAACATTTTGTTGAAGTTTCATTTCATTTGTATTTTCTGTAAGAAATTATCTGCTATCAGGAAATCAGTTGAATTCAATAGCCAAACCACGGTGGGTCCAACTTCCTGGTTTATTTGCAAATGAATGTTCTGTTTGTAATGCATTAACTACAGAGTATTGATCTTCAGCTATGGCCACCCTAGAATGATCTAATTTTGCATTATAAAGTTACGTTAACATGTTAAATTACATGCCGCTTTGTAGTTTTCCATATACATGATGAAAGACTGACATAAATTAAAAAAAATTGACACTTCGGAATTAAACATGAAAACATAATTTCCAAAAAGACTGCACAAATCTTGGTATGTGTTACTCAATTAGGAGAAATCAAAAGATAACAATTAGAAGTGGTAACAAGTAAATTTATAAGTTGAAGATTTTGAAACCTCACAGTAAGCCATGGGGAAGAGCCATACCTCTTCAGAAACACGCTCAGCCATCACTGCTCTCCATATCGCGAGGTTTTAAGCATTTATTATATATATATATATATATATATATATATATATATATATATATATATATATATATATATATATACACACATAGATACACTACCAGTCAAAAGTTTTAGAACACCTCCATTTTCCCAGTTTTTATTGAAATTTACAAAGTTTCATGTCTCAATGTACTCTGAAATTAAAGCATAGAACAAATAAACAATTGGAGATAAAAAAAATAAATCATGGAATCACTTTGTTTAACAAAATTTAATCTAAATTTTTGACTCATCAAAGTAGCTACCTTTGCAAATATAACAGCCGAACACACTCGTGGCATTCTTTCTACAATGGAAATCAAATATTGTTCGGAAAGTTCTTATCAACACCGTTGCAGAAGTTCCCACAAACGTGTTGCAGGTTGCTTTGCTTTCACCCTTCTGTCCAGTTCATCCCAAACCAGCTCGATGGGGTTTAAGTCTGGAGATTGTGCTGGCCATTCCATGATTTGAAGCCTACTGTCTTGTTCTTTTCTTCTAAGGTAGTTCTGACATAGCCTGGAGGTATGTTTTGGGTTATTATCTTGCTGTAGGATGAACCCCTAACCAACTAGGTGTATACAAGAGGGTATTGCATGCGCTGCAAAATGCTGTGGTAGCCGTTTTGGTTTAGGGTGCCACTCACTCTGTGCAAGTCGCTGACTCTGGATCCAGCAAAAAAGCCCCAGACCATCACGCTTCCTCCTCCATGTTTGACAGTTGGTGTCACACACTGAGGAATCATCCTTTTTAACACAGTCTGTTCCAACACTGCTTTTATACAGACAGAGGGTTTGTAAGTAATCAACAAAAGTTAGGACACCTGTAGGAATTGTTAGCATCAACTTTCAAGGCTTAATTTACTTCCATTGCTGCAGAACAGCTGTAAGTTGTTAACCCATTACTTGTTCCCTGAAAAAGGCCTTTTTGTACAACTTTTGTATAAGTGTACATTATTTTTCAGTTTTTGGTAACCTAAACTTTTTTTTTTTTTTTTTTTTAACCTCTGGCAGTTTACCGCTTACCTTTGTACCATTTCAGGTTATTTACTGGACTTGAACTGCTTAAATTTCAAGAAAAACTGGAAAAATGGGGGTGTTCTAAAACTTTTGACCGATAGTGTATCCTTGAATGGATGAATTTCTTCAGATGTTCCCTATAATTGCTGGAAAAAATTCTTACTCAGTGGGAGGCATAAAAAGCATAATTAATGCATACTGTATTTCTCTGGAGAAATAGAATTTGCCTAATATAAATGAGCTTCATGGAGAATTGCTCTTGAGGACATTTTACAGTTCTGCCACTTACACACACACACACACACACACACACACACATCGCTTGCAGATATGCTGCTCTGTTTTAGTATACAATTCTGGAGAAGGGCTTTTATTTTAATGATCAGTCTTCATAGCTAAAATTGAATGTGAAAAACACTTCCCTCTTGTCATTTTGACCAACAGTAATGTTTACATCTGAGTGTTGTGCATGGATCACTAATCTAAAGGGTTCTTTCCTGCTGATTTTCTTTTTTCATGTAAGGAAATAAATATGTACAATGGGTTTGGTGGGAGGGGTTCCCATTGTGTCATGCTAAGACCCCTTTCTTACTTGACATCTTGGTATACCTCAGTAGATAATCTTTTCCACAACTGGTGATATTTCATTTATTTATTTTTACCTCAGACAATCTCCCAAGACTGGCTCCAGATTGAATGTCGCACCAGTCTTCTTAGTCAATATTGTATAAACACCTTTTTGGAGGCTAAAGAGCAAATGTCCTACCTAGTTCATTTTTTATTAATATGAATGGAACTAAAGCTTAGTGAAAAAACAAACGGACACTTACATTTTAGTTGAAGGAAATATTCAGAAAACAGCACAAAGTTTTGATTTTGTCTTACAATACAGGACTCCAGTCTTGACGTTAGACTAAGGAGATTAATGGAATGTTACTAACTGATCAGCCTTCTTATGGTGCTTCCAGTTCACATCATACTCTCAACTTTCTAACGAAAAGTCTTTCACAAGGGAAACCTAACCGAAAACATACTCTAGAAATGAGTTACTGACCACCATCAGACACATAACAATAACACCTTAGTAACACAGTGGCATTGCTTCACAACTAACTGTAATTAGAAACAATAACACTATGTAACACAATTTTTGTTCCTGGGTAGTAAATGTTATTTCCTAATTGCTTATGCCTCAGAAGTATAGAATATTTACAGTATAATCGTAAATCTCGAAAAACTACTCACTTCTAAATCTTTTGTAGTCATTTTTGTATTACTTTAGTATAAATACATGTTAATTTGGATTCATATGTTGGTTTTTTTCTGACTTTATGTGAACGAAAAGACACACATTTGCCCGTTTTCCCATTGGAAATAGTGATATTTTGAAATATCACTGTCCTGGTCACAAAAGCAAAGTTTGTGGGGAATAATAGCCATTTTCTATACTTCTGAGGCATAAGCAATTAGGAAATAACACTTACTACCCAGGAACAAAAAATAAATAAAAAAATTGTTACACAGTGTAATTAAAACCACAAGCTCAAGAAACACAGTACTATATATCAGTATATCAGCAACGATTTTCGGTCTGATATTAAATGTTTACATATTAATCTGTTAAAAGTGTTGACCAACAGGAACTGGATGGTCAACAGTGTATGAATTTGCAATACATTATGAAAGAATATAGCAAAGAGATTGCCAGTAAAGGCATTACACAGCATAGTTTGACAGTTCAAAAAAATTGAAAAGCAAATTCTTTCAGAATTAGTTCAGCACTGCAATGCTCCTGCCCTGCCATCCTAAACCTCAGTGATTATTATAAAACTATGTGACTGAGAGCCTGCCACAGACTGATGAGTAGCTCAACTTCAACACAATACTGAGCACCCACTCATATACCAACCAGACAGTAAGGAGAGGAATCAATCTGAACTGTTTACACAGCTGGTCCTACAGAAAGAAGCAATCCAAACAAACAAAGAATAGTCTGCAACAGAAATGCCAACAGCTTCTTACTTCCTATTCAATGCATCTGTCTAAACTCAGATATCTACACAACAGGAAGCCAGACAGTAGTCATGGCTGGTATTCTGCATTTAACATATGTATTTCAGTAATACTTGACACAGTGGTATCTTGTGTAAAGCCTGGGACTGTATTAGTCTCTATTGCCATGTTCTTGTGATGCCTCCCAACTGCAATAATCTCTGTATGTTAAATTTGTTAAGTCATGCGTCAGTTAGCAGCTGTTGAGTTTGTTCTTCTGAAGCTTGCAAATAGAGTTGATTGTTCAACACAGTTGAAGTGTCTTAACCACTCCGCACTCACCTTGTCTAGATCAGGACTGGTAGTGGTTACAGTGTGTACTACTAGAGGAATCCAAGTTGAATGACTAACTCCTCTCTTAGAACAGCATACAGTAATATCTGTCAGGAGTACATTCATTTCATGTCTTTTGCATCGAAATAAGTTGCTTCTGTGTTGACAGGTGTGCAGCGCTGTTCAGAACCAGGACTTCACACTGATCCAGGATTACTGTACAGGACTAAAAGCCCTGCTCTACCTGCAGAGCCTGGAGCAGCTCCAGGACTGGGATGGACAGAGCCCACCCACCCCGTGCCACCAGCGTGGAAAACCCTTGCCCAAGATAGGAGACCTTGTGGGAAAGGTAAACTTGGGTTAAACAGACTAGTAGTATCCACTGTGTTCGATTTAGAATGTGCCTTTTGCCATTTTTAAGCATGTGTTTAGTGTTTAGTTCTAAGTAATGTCTGAACTACCCTTTCCAATCTGTCAAAATGTAATTGCTTTATAGAAAATATTAAAGCATATGTTTAATGAAATTAAGTACTAGCAACATCCCCAATTGTTAATTTACGAAGTACATATGGCGAATAGCTGTGTTTCATAAGAGTCATGGGGACATGAATTTATATCTGTAACAATTGTAAAAAAAAAAAAAAAAAAAAAAAAAAAAAAAAAAAGTGAAATAAACCCAAATACTGTATTGTCCCACTAAACATTCTGTAAATATGTTTGCTATAAGAAGTGTGTTTCTCTGAATGTGTCCTTTGGGAGTTTCTAGTCCACTAATTTCCTTTGCTATTTGGTGAAACCTGTGGAAGATCAGTTGTGACACAGGGCAGCATTACACTGCTTAATCTTTCACAGCTGCACGAGTCATGCTTCCGAGAAATTACTTTCAGTTCATTTATTTCATTTGATTCTATTTTTAGAAAACTACAAATCTACTTTTACCTTTAAAACAAACCTGCAATGGTGTATGTGTTCATATATATGCTGTGCAGTACCATGTTTGCCCAAATTGCATCATGTAACTGGAAGGGGGTGTGTTAAGGCTCGTATTAATATACAGTACGGTATGTTAACATGTTGCAGAGTTAGATCTGCTGGACCACATTAAACAGAAATTGAAAGGCCTTGAAAGTGTATGACAAAGCCAGTCCCTTTATTGTATTTGGAAACCATCACTGATCAAGTGCCAGCAAGTGCCATACCTGGTTATGATTTTATTTGTGTTTTAAAAATGGTTGACATGTGTTTGAAATTAAAGTGACTTTAAAATAGGAAAAATCTCATTGGATATACTGTAATTGTTTATAAAACAAAAGTAAAACAACATACATTCATTCTCACATGCAAACAGTACACTTAGCTTTCATCTAAAGGCTCTGTATTTATTTTTTTTCCTTCCTGTCAACAGAAACTGTTTGACAATGTGTGAATACTGTAAATCACACATGAAATGTCACTCACATGCAAAATACAATCTATTTATTTGTATAATGAATATTATGTGAACCAAAAGTTGTTATTAAAATCCACTACCAAATCATTATACATTACATACAACACTACATGGTGCCGCTGCCATGTATGGAGCAGGGAATAGTATCCAAAGCAGTGGGCTCGTACCTCTAGTGGCTGTATTGCTTCAGTAAAACATGTACTGAATACCTAGAGAGTGCTATGGTAGAATGTGTTTGAAACATACAAAATATACGCTAACACTAATAATTTTAATTTTGAAAAGCCACTCCAGAAGCAAATTTCTTCATTCGCCATCTCGACAGCAAAGCGTTGTATAGCGTAGGCTGTACTGAGAGAAATGTCTCAAAACCCCTCTGCTGTTTAGGATTTTTTTGTTAAATGTACAGACGACCCAAAAAAAAAAAAAAGTTAAATGCAAACTGTGCAAGCGATTAGTATCATCATCAGTGTAAGTTCATATTATTATTAGTAGTATTATTAATATTTTTAGTAGTGGTAAAATGTGACTGATAAGCTACTTGGAATGGTGACTGTTAAATAAAACTGTGTCCGCTGCAGTTAGTGCTGGTGCAATGCAAGCTTACTGTATAGATCGCAAGCAGCATCAATTCTGTGTAAAATAAACATTTTTTTAATTTAAATTATAAAAACATGATTACTGTTCTATAAAACATATTTTTAAACTACATGTGAATGTTTTATTCCATTTATATGGATTACCTGTAAAAATAATAGGATTTCCAGTCAAATATAAACAAGTAGCTATGGTGACATCACTAATACATTATGTAAGTGAGTACCTTCCTTAGGTAATGTTTCGAACCTTCAAAGGTCAAAATGTACATTTCATTGAAGCCCTAATTTATTATACCTTGAATTGCATCACTAATGCACAGACATGGTATTTGACAGCTTTATTATATTAACATAATTGACCAGCTACGCTTAACATAAATCTTAAATCTTTTTTCCCCCCCATGTAAATTAGATTAACATTTTAATTATAAATATATAATCAATTTCCAAAAACTGCAGCCTTCCTAATAGATTGATTGAATACAGGTAACTCAATTTGTTTATGACGGCAAGGCATGTAATAGATTTTACTGAATTAAATAATTTAATGGATCGTTGTTTTTCAAAAGTTATCTTTTAAGAATATACACATTTAAAATAGAGACTATATACAGTACCGGAGTTCTCTATACAGACATCTGAAAGACACTTGAGAGAGGTTTTTTTAACCAAGAGATGGGCAGTAGATGACAAGGTGGCCACTGTTGTTTCAAGACATGTATATAATATAATAGTATAATATAATATATATTATATCATAATATAAGTATATAATAGTATAATAATATACAGTATGTAACATAAGAGTGAAGATCAACATGGAAGGTCAGCATTACTGTACTGTACAGTACAATATGTCACACTGTTACCTGAAACTACTACTTACCTGGAATAGCTTGGTTGCTTAAAAACACTTCTGTTGTAGGAATATTGTCTAAATACGGCAGTGTATGTTTGTAAGGGAATGAAGAAGCACTGATACTGTGATATTAAGCGCCTCTCTTTCCTCATTGCTAATTTCAGCTCATGGTCTTGCCTAACACGAAGGAGAGCGGTTGCCCCAGGTGGCAGGCTGGACTGGAATTCAGGTCTTAAATAGCTCTTTGGCTCACTGTTGAACAAATATGAAGCTTGGCAGGACTGTTGCTCTAATGAAGCCTTCATCTGTACAAGCCTGCCTGTCTCAGCTGAAATGCTAGGACTGACTGAGCGGTGATTAGAGTCAGGAAGTGGGGACATGGGCACAAGAACTGTACTAAAAGGCTTTCAGTGTGGCTATCTGTAATATTCTGTAAGCATTTCTGTTAACACTTTATCTGCTGAAGCAGCTTGTTGCAGATGTATTGTACCCTTTTCATACCCGCCACTGCAAATATATGATTGAGTAGTTCACTCAGAACACCAGGGGCAGGATAAGCATGTAACAATATTGAAATATCGCCTTGACCTTCGTCTACTTGTACTGGTGCTAGGCAGTATAATGGTTTTTATATGCACCATATTTCTGTTGATATTTAACAAAAACAATCTTTTTTTTTTTTTTTTTAATGACAGTTATCAAGTTCCAGTCAATATTTAATAGAACATCTAAATGTAACATTCAGATCTGTGAACGAACCCGCTCCTATGTAATGGATATGCAGTTAAATGCATGAATGCACGTGCAACATGAATGCAGCTAGTTATTTCAAACTGGGTTCAACCTCATACTAGGTCAATTTCAGTCATGCTGTAGCTGTTCATATGTGGTACCTTTCAAATGATCTGACAACATGTAGAATAAACTAAATCAGCCTTTTACTCCTTTTTTTCATACCTTTTTATAAACTTTTTCGGGTTGTTTTGTGGCGGCATATGTTTATACACTCCAGGGCTGAGCTGAACAGTTAATTTCCCTTAAAGTAGTGCAGTACAATGCTAAATGAATAGTCTTACCATTCACGTGGGGTTTATTAGTAACGGTATACAATTTTTTTTTTTTTTTTAATTTTTAAAAACTTTGTGTGGTATCTTTTCTACAGACCACGTGATCGGATAGCAGCTAGACCGTTATGTGTGAGTTAGAACTCATGAAGGACTATGAAGATACAGTAACTTTTTTTAAATCTATAGCGTTCTCTTTCAAATACTGCATATACCAAATGTAAGTACAATATACAATTAAAAACACCAACATGTCTGCAACAGAAGAAAAATGGGTAATATTTCTTGTGCTAATAAGTGGTGAAACATTTTTTTTAAAACCTTGGTTATCATCCTTTTTTAATAGAAACATTACAATTCTGTATGCAGATGGCTGAGTACAAACCTTATTGCAACCAATGCTAAATACCCACACCTTAGGAGAGGTGAGGTCATTTTCAGTAATTCAGTAATTATACTAAATAACTGAAGTTCTTTATTTTTTGTCTATATGTGTGTATAGTAAATTGTTTTTATTACAGATTTCTAGTATCTGTCAGAATGTGGTCAGTCGGTAGCTAAGCAACCAAAACGACAAATACCCTCCGTCTGCCTACTGTATTTAAGCTATGAAACTAATTGAAGCATTGAAAAGGTGTGCTTTTTAGTATGATGTGCAGTCATTTTATAGTAAGGCATTTGAATTTTAATGTTTTGAAAAATAACGCTTTGAGAGTTGCCATGTCTGTATGAAGCTTTAATTCAAGAACACCCACCTGTTGTTTTGTCACAGTATGTGAAAACCTCATTACATTTTTTTTTTTCTATTTATTTATTTATGGCAGTTAGACAAGCATACCAATTACAATAATGTTTGTCCTTCCTGATGACAGGCAGGGGTTTAAAAGCAATGTTTTGGAGAAGACAGCAGTATTCTGGAATCTGTTGGATTGAGGGTGTGAGCTTGGCTTCACCCATAAGCACTAAGAGAGCTCAAATTTGAAGTCATTGGTTCCTCTTGTCTGCTTCTTTCTGGAACCTTTCATTAGCAGCTCCTTGATGTCACTCTAGTGATGCCATGCAATTATACCTCTGACTTGTGCTCTTGTTGTTTATTTGTAGTGCACTGCTGTGTATGTTTGTTTTTAAGGGGATGGTCTGATCTAAAAACGCATACAGGGGACTATCATTCTATTTTCTGTGGGGGCTCTGGATAAATGGAAATTAGACCATACAACTGAGCAGCTCTATCAAAACTGCAAGTGTTTTTGAAACTATAAAAGCTAATGTGTACCCTATAAAATCAAGCCAGATCCATTTTAGCTCATTCTGTACGAAATTGAACATTAACGGATACTCTTCTATTTGGGAAAAAAAAAAAAAAAAAGATTTATATAAATGAGACTGTGTTCAGATACATGTAGGGTAATCCCTCATAAACAAGCAAAATCAATCTCTTTAAATCTTTAAAATTAGAGCCTATAGAGACTTGCGTGTACTGTTACGTGTTTAATTTCCATAACCTTGTTACACAAAAGGTCCTACATAATGTATCTAAAACTATGAAAGTGTTTGGACATATTGAATAGACCACACTGACTCGTTAGCCCACATTTACACAGAAAATATTGATTCTGCTTTTTTTTGGGGGGGGGGGGGGGGGGGGTGCAATATTTTTGATTTAAAAAAATAAAATAAAAGTGTAAAGAAAGTTGCCTTTGTCTAGTAGAACTGTCATTTTGACAGACATGTATCTGTTAATCTGGGAAAGGTTTGCTCTTCATTCTCCAAGTGGGTATGAAGATTTTCAAACCTAAATTACTCTGCTTGTCTTAAATTTATGCAGTTGTCTGTTTGTGACTTTTCCTAAATGCATGTATTAAATACTCTGACAGCGATTGATAGGCAGGATCGTGAAAATAAGGAAGTTATAATCCCGCCTACATAGGCCCGCCAAAGCAGTCATTTTGAGTGGCTTTTACAATACATGTTTTGATTTTGAATATAACATACAGTATTCTATTTTTTTAATATACAAGTCTGTTGTTATCTCTACCTCCACTGAGCTTACCTCAGCAGTGCCAGCTGCTTTGCCTGTATTGTCTCCTGCAGCAGTTGGTGGCGTGCCAACCATGCCAACTACTTCACCCGCAACAGTACCAAGGACAGCGACTCCAGCTGCATCGCCAGCATGAACAGGCATTCAGGAGAGTGGGAAGGATGGTACTGTTTGGAAATGTATAAATCCTGGTGTGACGCTATGGGGAGATGGGATGCACAAAATGTTTTGACTGAAACCTCAGGTCCCATGCCATACGCAAAAGCAATCTCGGTGCATTTCATTTGTTGATCGTTATGCGAATGCTACATCACATTCAACGCTGTATTGTAGCAGAGGCGCATCGGATACAAAATGATGATTGGCAAAAGTTAAAGAAAAAAAGAAGAAAAAAAAGCCTGGTGAACAAAAGTGCAAAACTTGCAACCACAGCTGTACTCCAGTGCAATTTTGAAACACAATGTCTGTGCTACGCTAACTGTTTACAAGTGCAAGCCGAGAAAGAATGTAATTATTCTTAGCTTCCTTCATACGTCATTGCCATCGAGACTGTGTGGATTTCTACAATGACAAAAAGTACAGAGTGGACATTTTAGACCAGATGGGACATCAGTACTCGGTGAAAGCTGGTTCTCACTGGTGGTCAGTTGCTGTATTTTACAATGTACTGGAATTGACAGCCATCAATTGCTTTGTTTTGTACAAGGAATGCACCAGGGGAAATATCAGTAGAGGAGATTTCATCTTGAAGCTAGCCACAGAGCTTTGGCAGAATTATTTTTAATCATAAAACCGCAAAGCAGCAGGCTGCAGCTCGACCTGGATTCAATGCTGCACCCAGTGACACACGCAAGAGAAAACAATGCCAGATAGCTAAATGCAATAAAAAATAAAACTTCTGATATCTGTGCCCAATGTGAAATAGCAGTATGTGGTAAATGCACAGAAAAAGTTGAGAAGCGTGTGGATTGTGCTAAGTCTGTTTCCCTGAAAGCGCGTTTACATTATGGGAATTGAGATATTTTATTTTTTTATGTTCATTTTATATTTTAAAAAAAAAAATCCATTTATTTACAGGTAGTGGACAAAAATATGGAAACACCTGGTTAAATGAGGGACACCAAGTGTATTGAAAGCAAGGGCTTCCACACAGTTGTGGGTCATGCATTAATTAAGCAGATAACATCCCAGCATGCTTAGGGTCATGTATAAAAATGCTGGACAGGCCTGGTTGCCTTCAATTATGGCTAGCATAGCTGCAAGAGGAGACCTCAGTGACTTTGAAAGAGGAGTGATTGTTGGGGCGCATTTGGCAGGAGCTTCAGTGACCAAGACAGATCAACTTGCTGAAGTTTCAAAAGCAACGGTGTCTACGGTGATGTCGGTAAAAGACATCATCAGCAAAGGGCAACTGTGGGCGGAAGCACATGCTCCAAGATTGTGATATCCGTGTATTATTTCTCAGTGCAAGGCACAACAGACGAGCAACTGCAGATCAATTGACTGCAAATTTCAACCTGGGGCGCGAACAGCCAGTTTCATCAAAAACAGTCCGCCAAGAACTCCACAGAGCTGGATACCATAGTCGGGTTGCAGTACACAAACCGCTCATCACATCTGGCAATGCACGTTTACGAGTCCAGTGGTGCAAAGAGCACAGGCAATGGTCTACCGGATAGTGGAGAAATGTGATATGGTCAGATGAATCATCCTTCACGATGTTCTTGACAAATGGATGCGTGCATGTGTGGCGCCAACCTAAAGAACTCTACAGCCCTGAGTGCTTGGTTCCAACAATGAAAGGTTCTGATGGTTCCGTAATGTTGTGGGGCGCATTTTCCTGGCATGGTTTGGGTGCACTCAGTCCTTTAGAAGGCAAGGTCAATGCTAATCTGTACTTAATGATACTGAGTGATCAAGTTCACCCTATGTTGCAGCCGAGATCTGAAACTTGGTGCACATACTCCTGTCATGGACAACATTCAGATTTGTACATGGAAAGAAAATCTGTAGCGTAGTTTGGTGGCCATATTGAATTTGTCAAAAATATTCAAACATCATCTTCTCTGAAACGGTTATGCCGATGGCAAGGTTGTCTAGTTTGTTAAAAGAAAGTCGCTACATAAAAAAACATGGCCGCCGTGAGCCAATCAAATTTCAGATATGGTCAATTTACATATATTGCAGTGTTTCTCTGTGGTAGACTGCGGTAGACTGATGAAACTTCATACAGTAGTAGAGGCCTATGGGGAATTAATTTCAACGAAAGTATGAAGTTGGTTGGTCATATTGTTTGGCAGCCATATTGGATTTTTTGAGCCAATTTTTCGTGCACAAATTAACACTGTTGCACGAAAAGTCACGAAACTTGGTAGGGTGGTAGAGGCCTATGGGAAGTTGTCAGAACAAAATGGAAGGTCATAGAATTTTGGCCAATTTAAAAAAATCTTCTTGTCCAAAACCACTTGGTATAGATGTGAAACTTGGGGCACATACTACCCTTCAGCCCTATATTTAGACTTATACAGCACATTTTGGCGGCCATATTGGGTTTGTCAAAAAATATTCGAATGTCTTTTTCTATGAAACAGTTATGCAGATTTAAGCGAAACTTTGCATGCACAGCCTTGCCAAGGTTTTCTGTCAAGTTTATTCAAGTCACTACATAAAAAAACATGTCTGCTGCAAGCCAATCAAATTTGAGCTATTGTCAATTTGCACATATTTGGATATATTACCTTGAATATATATATATATATATATATATATATATATATATAGATATATATATATAATACCTAACACACATATAGTTAATATGGAACACACATCTGAACCCATATATGCTTTATTCAAAAATTGCCATGACCGTGAACTTTGACCTCTCCTTTAGGTCAAGTGCAAAACTACCTTATAACTCCTTTTTAGAGTGCAGATAGGGTAATGGTTACTATGAAGCAAATCTAGCAATCCATATATGCTCATATGGTAAAATATGCTACACAGATTAGTAGAGGCCTATGGGCTACTATGCCACATGTGAAGTACGGTCATAGGACGCATGGTCTGGTGCTTGGACCCGGTCATTGCTGCTTGCAGCTATATTTTTATTTTGGGTTTTTTTAAGTACTCCTTTATATGTGGTAAGTTAGAAAGTAAACCCTTTTATGTTTAATTGTTCTTTTAAATACAGTGTTTCGGCTGTGCAAATGTTTGATATGATGTGCTTGAATAAAACTTTTGAGTTGTATCCGATGGTCTGTCTTTCATTTAAATATTGAGGTTGTTTAAAATGTAACCGTCGTATTGACTGCCGGCAGCGATTCTAGAACCGCGGAGGTTCTACTGTTAAAATGTCAAGAGAGACCAACACAACACTGTGCTGAGAGGTATACTAAGCTGACAAGTTTCATATACTTTTTTTTAATATGAATCTCTTGTAACTCAAATAACAATTGTATTTTATAAAATATAATGATGCCATTCACATTGAACATGGCAGCCACATTGCGGTCATGTGAATTTGAGATATGGGCAGCATACTCTGCATCCTATTATCCTCTAGATCAAGTTTGGTTGTGGGTATCACATGAGAAAGAGATCCATTTTAGTGTGGCTGTTTTACTGTATACAAATGGTAGTATTTTATATTTTAAGTCTTTATTAACTCACATTTTTACGTATGTGGTATATTATTATATAACACAATTATACATTGTATACTTACTGCATATACAATACATACTAAAGTATTTGCTTTGTGTACAACATGTGCTTCTACTGTAAACAAGGGATTATATTATTTAAATGAACACAAACCACTGTGTTCATTAACTATTATGTCTTCTCAATAATAATCAACCTTCATTATTTCAAAGGCAGGCTCATCTTTTGAGCCAAATATGCAATATATAAAATCACAGGGGGTTATTTATGTATACAGAAGAAATGACTGTTGAAATGGCAGATGTTACTGTACTTGCTGTGGATGTTGTATGAATTTTAAATCGCTTCTGTTTTACAGTGGTAGTGGTACTTTTGACAGGCAGGTGTGAAGTAATTCAATGCATTTTTTTTTGGTATTTATTATAGCACCCAGATTTAGAGAAAAAAAAAGCTCTTGACATATTTGTGATTTGGACAGTATTTCATTTCGCTAGCAGTGGTGCTCCCTGATTGCTTGGGACACGTGCTTAGTAGATTATGCATAACACCCAATACCTTCATTAAAATGGCCACAGTTCACCAGTTTCGGGAGCTTCAAATGAACTCGGAATGTATTATTATACAACAAATAGGCTGCTATCATGCAGAACATAAGACAAGCAAAAGGCAGCTTAGGCTTAATGAGGCTAAGTGAGTGTCTCCCCAGCACCATGGCCACATGACGGCCTTTTTTTTTTTTTTCTTTTTTTTTTTCCCTCAACAGGCCAAATCTTTGGTTCTATAATTGTATGTTTATGCACCTCTGAGGCTAATGCACATTGTAATGTATTGTAATGAAAAATATAAAAAAAAAAAAAAAAAAAAAATCAACATTTAGATTAGAACATGTGCTTTCCCTGTTAAATTAATGACAGCTGAACATGGAGATAAATCTGGGTTTTCATAAGTAATTAATTATGGCACACTGCATTACTTTAGAAAGAATAAATTGCACCATTTTTATTTATCTTTTTTGGCTCATAGCCTGACCTTTTGTTTTATTTTTTTTTAATTGGCAATGTGTGTTTTAGATGTCAATAAACGTTACTAGAAAGAGAAGTGTTGCAAAAAATAAAATAAACTGGTATCCGGCAATTTTTTCAAATAGTGAAATATAATTAACTGGTGTCTGTGTACAATCTTCTGTGCATTTGCCTTTACATTCCCCAAAGTTTTGGCTGTTGGGACAGCAGATTCCTCCCTCCTTATTTTTTTCGTACCTTTTATTTAAGACATACAGTTATACTGCTGCTTCTTGTAGTGACTGGAGGTTGTAAATTTCTGTGGAAACAAAATAAAAGTGGGATGCTAGTACTAGGGGAAAATGCCTGCCTGTAGTAGTGCGTTTTTTTTAAATATGGGTTATATGGGTTTAAAAGTCCGCCACCTTTAAAATAAAGTCTAGATTTACGTAACACATGCTTATATCTTGGTACTCTCCTGTGTTCATACAAACAAACATTCCTTCTTGCCAAAAGCACAGAAAGCCTTATTTATCTTACCAGTACTGTAAATCAGAGACCATTGAGCTCCTTCTATCTAGAGGTATTTTATGTTGCATAGCATAGTTTTAATTTGTATTGCCACACTTCCCGTAATGCATTAGCTTGAAAGATCTCAGCTAGGCTTATGAGGCGATACAATGCATTGTCTATCTTCCGGATTGCTATCAGCTTGCAGTGGCGAGATGAAGTGGAAAGGCAAGAATCAAGCAGCAACTGTGACTGATACAGCACATCCTCAGCATGCCTCATGTCCGACTCGCTCTCATCTGATAGATTTTACTCATTACCCTCAGGGTACTTCACATTTCCTTTCCAGCTCATAGCAAATAGACACGTTTCGCTTCTCCTCACGTACTGTCTGCCATGACGGCGAGGCTATAAAATTTTATATGCTTTTTAAGAAAAATTATACAGGACTAGTAAAGCCCAGAACACATGGCGTATGTACCTGTGTGTATTTAATGGTAGAATTAAAAGATGTTTGGCAGAATCAGGATTTCAAGCTGAGCTTTGTGTATACTCATAAATAATTTGTTTGCTGTAGAACAGAGAGGAATATAACAAATAAAAGCATTCACTGATAATATAAATGGGACAATAACTTCAGCAAAATGTGACTTTCCATCATTGTAATGCAAAGAGAACTGAGCACTAACTTGCGTAAAGCTTTCCAATACATTGCTGGTTTTTGGGCATGCAGTTCACCTCCAATAACAGAGCACTAGTAGTAGACTGGGTTTCTTCTCTGCACTGTACTGTATATCTTAATTTAAAGCACTTCGTCATCTCTGGTAAATGATGTTAACCTGGCCGACTCCTATTTGCATAAACAGGAGGGTTGTCCTTTTTTCATTTGTCCACCAAACTGAAGACAAACTGCCTGCCAGTCTCTTTATTTATTTATTTATTTATTTTAATTCCTTTTTCGTGATCAGGGAAACAGAGTGAGTAGAAAACTTTCACTCTATAAACTGTCGTGAATATGGTAATCTCTTGAAATCACTGCAAGCAGTTACTCCAGTTAAGCACATGCTATGGAAATTAATCTTTTCTTTTATTGGAGTCTGTTTTTATTGGGGAATGCGCTGCTGTCCAGTACCTTGCAGGACTCCAGCTGTGCATGAAGATAATGCACTGATGGTGAACACTTTATTGTACCACTTTTCTGAGAGAAAGGTCACATCTACAGTAGAGATGTTAATTGCCTAGCTACTCAGATGTATGTGATAACATACATTATGATGGCAGTCACATCTACACATATATTATTGTGCAGGTGTTGTGTTTACATTTGCATGTACAGGACATTTTGAATTTCCTAAATTGAAGTACCTGTTGTTAACATTACATATATTTGCATGCATGGGTTTACAGCCATCTAATCTACTGCGTCAGTGTGATTCTTACTGCTTGTGTTCCCCTGTGAAGGGCTATACTATCAAAGGGCTGTTACTTCTAAAATCACTGGACAAGCCTGTACAGTACATCACATCACAAGCGGCTGGAGCTGAAATGCGATGACATATACACTAAATAAGTATAGTGGAAGTCATGTGAGATAAATACCGCACTTTACTCCAAAGAGAAGCCTCATTCCAACCTTCGAGCGCTACTGTGAAGTGGGTTGATATCATGTTTACATACCAGACAACTAAGCCAATAAATGGACTGTAGTTTTTCCAAGCTATACAGTAAAACTACAAAATGCAAGCTACTGGCAATTATATTATTAAAACATGTATGTCCTTTATATTCATGTACCAGCTAATTAAAAACACCCACACGTGGCTGTTGTGGAATACCTCAGTTGTGAAATCATTACAGTTTTTTTAAAAAAAGTTAATCAAACTGGCAGATCAGTCAAGGTTGGTGGTTTTTGTGTTATATCAGTTTCACTCAACACTGAAAATTGAACACTGGGAAGTATTCTTTTAAATAACTAAAGGCTGTCTTCACTCCTGAACATTATTCTTGATTGGGATGTAAAATTTTCCTAAGATGTTCCATTACAGTGCTAGAAAATCGATGTTAAATATGTCATATTTAAAACTATAATTGTAATAAAATCAAGATAGTATAATATAATTCGCACTGCATATTTTACTTATTCCTAACCACTCAATTATCTTTGAGCTAGCAAAGTATAATAAATTACTTTTTTTTTTAAATACTTTC
Organism: Polyodon spathula; assembly: GCF_017654505.1. NCBI lineage: Eukaryota > Metazoa > Chordata > Actinopteri > Acipenseriformes > Polyodontidae > Polyodon > Polyodon spathula. The sequence goes on from NC_054551.1 coordinate 26,152,077, forward strand.
ACAAGACTTTTTGTTTAAAGGCTATAACTTGATTTATTATGCTATCAGCCTCAGCCTGCCAGTGCATGGCTCAAGACGGAGAGGGGTTTTAGTGAAAGATGCATGCTATCTTGAGATGGGTTGGATTTAGCACCTCCACTGGGAACAAATACATCAATGATGTGTCCCAGGGTAAACCATTAGAAAAAAACTAACCACCATTGTCAAAGATGTGCCCATGTCTCATCAAGATACTGCTGATGTTCCTGACTGAAAACAACATTTTAATGTATTTATTTATTTTGTTTTCTTTGGTCAAATATAGGACTAAAGTCAATTCCAACATTGATGTACATAAAAAAAAAAAAAGAAAAACGTTCCTTCTTCCCCCAAATCCATATTTATTTCAGTCGAGTATCTGTATTCTAGGGATGTTCAGTTGTATGTTATAGAAGCATTAGCATTCAACGCAGTAGGCTTTTCAGCTTCATAAAGTGATTGTAGTTAACAGTAATTCCATAAATGGGCTACACCATGCATGTACATTCAGAATAATAAAAACCTGTTTTAGCAAAGAAAACTGTTTGCGCTTCCTTGACTGGTTCACCTGAAGAGGGAAATTGTATCTACCCCTTCAGGACCATCTCTCCTGTCAGTAACCAACCAAAGGCAAGCGGGCAAACTTTCTTAACCTCTGCAAATACCAGATATCTCATTTTAAAATGAAAATTACATGTTTGGTAAAAATATGTTTCTTTCAAAACTGCACGTTTAAGAACAACAGTACGTGGTGAATGGCATATATGACTTGTGAAATGATTGTATTCGCTACAGCCACTTTAAGTGCCCTGAGCCAGAGGCAGGCACTGAGAATGAACAGTTGGATTGTCAGGATGTGAATTCTGTAGTGAACCAAAAAATAATTCAATGCGTATTTGTTTTGTTCGAGAGCAAGTGGGCATTTAACAATTAGTTATTAGAAATGTAATAGATTTGTGTTTTTAATTAAAATTAAAACAGGATTTGTGGATGTAAAATAACGACATTTATATTAGTGTTTTGTTTTGTTAGGTGCTTTCCAGGGCTTATTGTCTTTTAGGTTTTTATGGTTTGCATTTATTGTAGCCTTTGTACTGTAAAATCATCCAATATATTTGCAAATATATTCATTTGCCAACATCGTGGATTACTACATTGGACAGGAACTGCTTGCTTAAGCAGAATGATCCATGTATTCCAAGCTTGCATACTTTTAATACTAAACAGGAACTGACATTGGTAAGGGATACAGCAATTTAATATACAGTATTTGCACTTGCATGTTGTATTTTTAAGCACATTTGATTAATACAATAATGGTTCTAACACAATACAAAAAAGTCAGGTCATCTATGTATTTAATAATGAGAAAAGTGCATGTCTATTCGTGAATTTATATGAGTGAAGGCTTGCCTCAAATGCTAAGCCCTGTGTAATGCACTGTGATTGATTAGCAGAGGGTTCTAAGGAACTGTCTACAGTATGTCCAGTAAAGTGGCATCAGCAATATCTGGGAATTGGGTTTGCTAATAAAATGCAGAATGGCAACGATCCTGCTTCCAGTTCAAGGCTCTCAGAAGAAAAGAAAAAACAAAAGCAGCCACTATAGTTAGTAGCAGACGCAATAAAAGTAACACTGCTTTAGAAGCTGTTTTCTGATTTGTGAAATAGCAACTCCAACAACATGCTTACTGCTAAACCCTCATTATTGAAATGTTCATTTTTATCAGAGGTCACTAGACCTTGAGCTTTTCATCAAGATCTTGTTAGATTAACCATTGTTCTGGCTGGCAGTTGACATAAGGTATTTTAACAGAAAGCACTTTTGTAATGTTAATTCAGCTTTTTACGTTCTCAAAAATCACAGGTTACAGCCTTAGGACAGCGGCAGAAAAAAACAAAGCAATTAACAATGAAAGAAAAGTCATCATGTTAGAGTGTGACTTGTGAAAGTAAGACATCAGCCTTTTTAGAATTAGAATAAATCTAGTCCTGAGCGGTGTTCACGTTTCAATCTGTTTTCTTTTTACAGAAGTTGCCCAGTTTTGGCCCGTACCTTGAGGAAAGAAAGAAGATTTTAGCCGAGTATAAACTGAAATTAAAGAGTACCAATGACTCCATTGTGATTGAGCCTAATGAAGAAAAAACATATATGGCAAAAAAGCCCATTCCCACTGTTCAGGTAGGTGCCAAATATGTAAAGCTCTATTAACCATAACAATATTCTATATGAATTATTGTGGATGTGAAACATGAAGCCTGCTGTCATGTTTTATTCAACATCTAGAAAATTCATGAAATACCTTTGGGAAAATATTGAGGATCCATTTATTCTTGCATTAATGTTCATTTGTAGGGAACATATTATCCAAGTACAACCCTTAATCCTATATGAGCTCTTGTTGGGGCCTCACATAAAGCAATAAGACCATGAGTGTCCACACACTTCCAAACTTGTATGAGATATTTAAATGTCATTTTGTTATCCCTTAGAAATGAAAAGATACATTTTGTGCATACTGTTGATGTATATCAAGGTCATCAGCATTTTTATATGAAAATTCTGTGTTTTTAAATTAGCCTTTAAGTAATTTTATTTACTGTTTAGGATGTGATTGCCAGAGCTCTGAAACACATTGGGGCATATGGACTGCTGGACAACAGGGAGCAAGTGGTGGCCTTGATTGACGAGGAGATGTGCATTAACTGTGGCAAATGTTACATGACCTGTAATGACTCTGGCTACCAGGTACGAAGGCAGTTGTAATTAGCCAAATGCCACCTTGAGTTTTCCTTAAACCGCCACTGTGTCAGAAAGCACCAGGCTACCATCGGGAATAATTATGGCTTGCAATTCAGAATAGCGACTGCAGTTGTTTCGACAACATTCTTCTCCGGCTGTAGAGTGAGTTAATTATACAAAAAATGAACTGGGTTTTGGGCATTTTCTATACTCCAGAGTCCAGTTTAGCTACGTCTTAGTAAAACAAAATATGCCATCTGAGTGAATCTATTGTATACCATATATTTTCAGATATCTGAAATGTTTCATTAATAAGACGTTTCTTGTTCTCAGTGTCTAGTAAGTACCGGTGACATTGTAAACCCTGTACAGAATGCTGGTTTGGCATAGCATGTCAGATGAACTTGCCTTAATATTTTCTAATGCTGATATCTCCAACCTCTTATAGGCTTTAGTCCTACAAATACCTTGATATAGTTTGTTGTTAATTGACAACAAAAGTTTAGACCAATAGGGGTGTAAATGGTTTTGAGTTTAAACGTTAGTAAAGTGTCAAACATTTTTAATTTTGCGTAATCGTTTAACAGAAGATTGCCATTAGTAAATTTTACTATTAACGCGTTTCTCAGTCGTGATTGAGATATACAAATGGATTAACAGGTATCGATTGCATTTAAGGAGAGTAGAAAAGCAGATGTAAAAGACCGTATATACAGTAATTTATAGAAAGCTATTTATTTTTAAATGTTCAGAGCCCTTGCAGCCAATGCACTTTCCCATTTCTGTTTTCTCGTGCTGTTGAGACCGCACATTGAGAGGAACGCGTACTACCCCCCTTACACAGCGTCTCTTCAATTTTTTTATTTTTTAATTTTAACATTTAAACTATATACCCTTATAGACCAATAAACCTATTATATAAATAGTCCACAATAGTGTTGTATGTGTAGTTCTGATTGGAGAAGGAATCGATGCAGTGGCATTTTTGATAGTGGTCTTTAAATCACAATATAGTCTGGTGGTTTATAAATGCCACCAATGCTGCATAAGACAGAGCGTAATGGTTTTACCCTACAGTGTTCGTATTGAAAAAATTAGGGAATTATCCATTGTGAGGTATAATCTTTGGAGAAAAGATCCTTTAGTGTGCTTACCTATTATTAATGGCTTGCAATTATAGGAAACATGAATCATTGATTGGATTCTAAAATAACTGACACATGACCTGAAAATAATAATAATAATGTTGCTGTTATGTCTTTTTCAATTAATTATAAATTATGCCTCTTAAATAAAGTGGATTTTGTTGTATTCTTGTGTGTGTGTGTATACATACATACATACATACATACTGTACATACATGCATACACATACACATATAAATGAGACATTGTTACTGAAACAATAAAAAATGTAAGGAAGCAAAATGCATAATTTAATATGAATTCCCTTAGTTACTAACAAGCTATTGTAGTTATATAAAACATGTGTTCCAGTAAGACATGGGGGGGGGGGGGTTCAAATAGGTCAGTCACACTGTGACCTTTTTTCACATTTCTGAAGTGTGGCTTTATAACAAGTACAGCATGTGTGGTGAACAGCTGGAGAGCTTTGATTTATTATTTCCTATATATATATATATTAAAAAAAACTGCTCAAAGAACTGCTTCTGACTGGCACCTAATAATAATACTAATTAAATAGCCCTTTGTTTCCTTTTTCAGGCTATTAAGTTTGACCCTGAAACCCACCTGCCTACGGTTACTGACAGCTGCACAGGGTGCAACTTGTGCCTCAGTGTGTGCCCCATAATCGACTGCATCACAATGGTTACCAGGACAACGCTTTATGAGCCAAAGAGAGGTGTGCCTCTTGCTGTTGAGCCGTTGTGCTGAAGAAGCCCAGGTTCACCCATTGAGGAAGGACCTAACATGCACAGCATTGATTAGTGTTATAATTGTTGTGTGAAAAATTACCTTTATTATAAAAAATGAATAATTAGTCAGACAAATTGCCTTATATTCCCAAGCCAATTATGTAGAAATAATTGTGTGAGCACAAGTAGTTTTAAACAATAGCACAAAGGCAAGGCTATGATATTGAAACAAGAGGGATGAAGCTCGTACCTTAACCAATATAACATTTCCAAATAATGGAAGTGCTGGCAGTTTCTCTGTGCTGTTCAGCATTAAAAAAACAAAACAAAAAAAAACACTTGCAATGCAGCTTTTGTAATCAAAGATTTTAATAAAGCAAGTTCTTTACTATCAAGATACAATTGTAAATTTATTTTATATCTACACCCATGCATTTATTTGTTGCAAAAGACCTGTATTATGTCACATGTGATTTTTTTAGTTGCTCAAAAAAAAAAACAACATACAACATTTTTGTTGTTTACATTGTTTAGAAATCTTTTAAGATGTTTATATATATATATATATATATATATATATATATATATATATATATATATATATATATATATATATATATATATATTTTATTTCCTAATTTAATTTAAAAGTATGTGGTTTACTAAATGAGTGGCATATATACACCAGATATAATGTATGCCTGCAAACTTGTGATACAGAACAGTGTGCCTTTACCTTGGAGGTGATTAGAAGTTACTAACACGATTTTACGCTTCACCTGCTGTATACAATCACAAAAAACACAATTCATGACATCTGCCCTGACCGTTTCCCTGTGCATTATTTCCTCAATATCTGTATGTTTGAAATATGTCACTTTGGGTTTGCAAACAAAGGGGCAAATTAATACATTTATTACAATTAGAGATTAAGAACAAAAAAATTCTTACAGGTTTTGCATCGTCTAGATAATCTCCAATTTGCTATGGCCAAAATTTTTGCATTACCTTCTCAAACTCATTAACTCATTTTGCTTCATAAAGTCAAATGAGACCTGCTGAATAATGTTACGTTAACATATTGAATTGCGTATCGCTTTGTAGTTTTCCATTTACTTAATGAAAATGAAAAATGTGACCTTCAGAAATCTAACCTGAAATAACTATAACACTATTATGGCTTCCGGTAGACTTCTGAGATATCATTTTGTAGTTTTTGATTACATGATAAATAAAAGATCAAAATTATGATCATAGAGTTTTTTTTTTAAATGTCTCAATCCTAAAATTCTAGATAAAAAAATTTAAAGTTTTGGCCATAGCTGTCTATGCCAATATCATTTGAACTGTTGCGTTACAAATCTACCAAACACGAAGCAAACCAACTTCTAGATTAATAGCATTATTTTGTAAGAATAAATCAAGAATGTTTTATTTTTTTTTCTGTACTTTAGAAGTTATATGGAATCTCTGTTAAAATGAGTTTTAACATAAATCTTGCTTCACATTCACAGTAGGTGTCTGCCTATGTAAATGTATCATTCGCTGAAAGTCGTTTACACAGAAGAAATATATGGTCAAGCCAGTTCTGTCATCATCATAATTTATGATGCATGAAGTTAATCCATTTCCTTACATAATGTTAACATAGACATAGTAAAGGCTCTGAATTCACTCCCCATTTCTGTCAGTTTAGATCCATCTTTCAGAGTAAACTGTTATGCAAAGAAACTGGATATAATTTATGCGAATTGGCTTTTCAGATGCATTGAACATTTTCAATTAAACTATTTAGACAGGCAAACACAAATTATAGGATAGCTTGAAAGTGGAGCGCTTCCTCCAGTTGCAATTGTATTAATCAGTTCATGCAATTAACATTAGTAGATGTTAGATACACAGCTCTTTAAGACCACTGGAGGTAGTCTGAGAATCACTTTGGCAATAATTTGGTGCCTTTATGGTTATGGCCGAGCATATTTCAAAACCAGACTTTTTTTGTTTGTTTGTTTTTCTAGAAAGACAAAGTATTATGATAGACATTCCTCACTGTTAGAAATACAATTTATTTCTCATGTTTTATTTATTTATTTATTCATTTTTAAACAGTATAGCTAGCAGTCATTCAGTCTTGGTGTTTGTTCATACTGTAGTAACAAAATCAGTGTTGCAGTAAATGTATTTTTCTCATTTGTTTTGCAATTAAAAAACATGGTTTACTTGATTAGTACTAGTTTTAGACTTGTTAAATGGATGTTAGTCCTTAAATATGGAGCCTAGTGTTGGTAATCTGCATTTCATGTGATTGGGAAGCTGTGCAGATTTAGAAACTCACTTGTATACAGCCCAACAGTATCAGAATAAGGGGGACAGGGGACGGGATGACACTTGATATAAACCTTAGTTTTGCATTGCATTTGAATTAATTCCATACACAGGTCCAACACTGAGCAGGACATTATGTAAATTGCTTTTTCCAGTTAAAATGGCAAAGACCTCAAGCAAAGATGACCAAGCATAAAATACAATGTTAAGGCGGTGGTGGTGTTATCTCTTCTCATTAAAGTCAGAGTGGATATTGATCTATTACGCTGTATTTGGGATATTGCCTAGAACTCACAAACCCAATTAAAAAATAATCAGGTTGCTTTTTTCATCAATTTTGCTTGGAATATAAATTGTCATGTAAGGGTGTTTGGTGTTTTAACAACAATAAAATATTTTGTATTTTTTATTGTTTATTGTTCTAGGCCTCAAAAGAGCCTGACCATTGTAATTCGAGAGCTAAAGTTAGTGGAACAGAAAGGAAATTGCAGTGTCAGTAATATTCTTGTAAAAAAAAAAAAAAAAAAAAAAAAAAAAAACAACAACAACATTCCTTTGTTCAAAGGAAACTATGGATCACAGCATATTAGAATTCTGTTAACATATTGCAGAACACACCTCTGCCCCGTTATCTTCAACATGTTACCACATTATCTTCATCTTGCTACAGTCCAAACTATTAGGAATTATTAACCATGTTCTGCTGTGAACAGCAGAAGTAATATTTAAATTAAATACTACTTTTAAAAGTGGTGTTTGCTAAAGCCTATGCTTCCAGTATATGGTGGGCATTCAAATTTGCTACAGTGTTATCATTTCAAAAATATAATATAAAAGATGCTAAACATTCAATAAGGACAACCCCTAAAACAACAAGCTTCATGCATTATGACACTTGTCTGTCTTAATTTGGTTTGTTGTTCAGTCTCTTCTTTTGGAGACACCTGGTGCTGCCTTATGGTATGGATGCATTTTATTGGCTTGATACAGTATGCAATAGATTGCTACTGAACAATTGACATGTACAGGGAAAAAGCAACTTTTGCTCTACTTCTTGACTGTTCATAGTTACCTGAATTATGTTTCAGTGCGTTAAATCTAGAATGTTACATACCTTTTTGTTTTTTTAGATTTGATCAGGACTGACAAGTTATGAACTGAGAGACACTGAAAATGCAGATGCATTTTATTGTATGCAACATAAAACATCTGCTTGTAAAATTGCACAGACCTTGGTGGATTTTATGTGCAGACCTTCAGCTTTTTATCACAGCTGTTGCTTAGTTACCATAGCAAAAAAAAAAACGTAACCATTTCAGTGCAGGCATTTTAGAATAAAATCCAAAAACTACTCCGCATCTCTACATTTGCTGGAATATGTCAATGATAATATCACCTTTTTTTTTTTTAATAGAAGACGACACTTGATTTGGGAAACAGTAATTGACAAAGAGATTAGCACATTTCAATGGTGTACATTTCCTCTGAAGAATTTTGCAGCAAACTGGCTTTTTCATTTTATGTTGGTGATTGATTGATGCTTCTGACAAATGACGGTGTTCTGACAAATTCAACTTCCAGGCCTGAGTGATAGATGAATGAAAGGATGTCTTACACTTGGAGACTTAAACTTGTTACACTATTTATAACATGACTTGTCTGCCCAAGGAAGCAATACGGCGGGTATTAATGCTTGGACAAGGGATGTTTTTATACTGTTTAACTTTTAAATTACTACATATCAACTGTCAAACAACCCTTAGCTGAAGAATGCATGAAGGAAAAGCTACAGTTGGGCATATTGCATGCATGGTTAATAGTTTAATCCACAAAACTCTGCCAATGCAACTTTTTAATGCTAGCAGAACCACGGCTATTCAGCCCGGGTTCACAGTCACTAGAGCAAACTGGCGCTGAATTGTATATTGAATTAACTGTACACTGAGGGCTACATTGAAACCTCAGACTTTCACGAGACCCATTCTGAATTTGAACCCAGTCCAGAAGTGAAATTCTATGTTAGGTTGCAACCCTACCTTGTCTTCAAAGACAGTATGTGTATTGTACTATAGAGATAGAGGTTATGGGTCCTGACCAAGAAAGATAGAAGAAAAACTGCCCTGGAAAATTTGTCAATTTGTCAAGTTTATTTTTATTTTTCGTTGCGTTGTGCTTTTTTGGTCTCTATAGCTTGAGCGTGGGCATTCTTTAAAAATGTACCAAGCCAAATACAATGCATTTCTGCTTAACAAGTTAAGGATATTTCTTGCTATCGGTCTGGATAGATTGATAATGATGGTCATTTAATAAAAGAAAGAAAACAACTTTCTTAAGATAACATGTGTGGGTCTTGGTCTGTTTCCAGCTGTGAACAACACTTCCTGACTGACAGTCTCATCCTGGGCAGTCTGTAACACAGCTCAGCAGGCCTCAGCAAAGCCAGGGCACCTTGCACATTGACAGTAATATCAGAGCTCCTGCATCTTAAGAGAGATTCATATAGTGCTGTGTGGGCTTCTGTCTCAGTCAATGGGACTTGGCACTGGCTTGTTCCAATTAGATTTATATATGAAAAGCAGTGACCTCCAGTCCTCTGGGATAGCCAAGTCCAGATTTCCCATTAAAAAACAAGTGTATACAAAATATTGTACATATTTCCTTTTCTTCAAATGCAAGATCCAGTACAGCTGAGTGGTCTCTGTATTGAATATTTGGGGAAATGACAACCCATTTGGAGCAGGTCTCTCAGTAACTTCCTTTAGAGGGCACTGCTCTATCAAGTCCCAGGCAACTGCAAGCAAATGGATAGATCACTTCATCGTGAAACACTGCTCAGCCTCACATTAATTACTGAGATTCTCTAATTGTTGCAATCACAAGTAATTTAATACATGCTGTAAACTGTTACCTTGCTTTCAGCCATTTACCAGCAATCCAATGTGTTCCAATGAGTAATGATTTCTCGTGCAGCTCTAATAAAAGTCATAGGAAAGCCAGGGTTTCCAATGAAGTAGCCTGTTACAAAAAGGTTTATTAACCCCTTGGCTTCTCCTTTTAATCTGTCCATTCCTGATAGATCCAGTGTGTTTCTCTTCCAATACTGCAAACTGAATTAACTAATTTGTATATAGCTAGCTGGATCAGAACCTGGCGTATAATGGCCCCTTAAACACCTCTCACATCTCTCTTTTACAGTCACTGTCCATAGGGAACCTAGGCTGTCATACTGTAGCTATGTGCAAGTGCAGTATACCTTACAAAATGATAAAATGCTGTTTCTAGAAAGGTGACTGGGGTTAATGTTGACAACAGGTTAGATTGTTCCCTGGTCATATGGGAAATTCATTCACTTGTTTGAACATTGGCTGGTAGTACTCTGCAGGACTAGGGGTAGCAGTAAATATTTAACACGTGATTTATAATAGAACGGCAGTGATATTATAATCGATTACGATACAGTGGAATCACCTGTACATACACAGTATTCTGTAACAATTTAGAGTTCTACATCTATGTAGATATATGTAAACTTGATAAAACCTAATTGCGACTCTTAATAAGTTATTGAGAGTATCTGAATCTGGACATATTCAAAGAATCCTATTTATGTACATATGGCACACTTCTGTGTTTACTTATATATGGGGAACTGCTTATACTAATGTATATTTAACATATGTAGTATATTGTGTAAACAATAATTACCATTAATTCATACAGTACATAGATACATACTGTTCATACATATACATGCTGATGGCTGGGGTCAGGATTCTTTAATTAATCTATTTTTTCTGTCAATTTTAATTGAGGCAATGGTATGCAATGTTATGCAAATTAATATATAGTAATATGCATGCACAAGCCATGGATGATCTTCCAGACACATATCTATATTCATATTTATTATACTATTGTGTGTACTTACCTTCTTGTCCATGGTAAAGTATTTTAATAAGAGATAATAGTTGCTGTCCAGCAGAGAGAGACAGCAATGCAATCAAAGTGCATATACAGAAGGAAAAACACAACAGCTATCATTTATTAAACATCCTTAAAGAAGGCACCATGTACTTTGTATAAATATATCCATGCAAATTGGGCAGTAGAACACATTGCACATTATAACGCTTCGGTGTTTCACACAGCCAGTCAGCAGCTACTGATAACGAGAACTCACTATCCAGATTGATCCAGGAAGTCTGCAAATGATTTGGTTCCTGGTAATTACACCGAATTGTGTGACTTGTGATTACGGACTTGAAGAGCACCTTACAAACAAGTACAGCTGAGTATATCTGTAACATGCATCCCTCATCACGACTGTACATTTAAAATTAGAGCTATCAGTGTGTTCAACAGTATAGAATTACAGTTTCAGGGCAATCTGATAAGCTGTTGTCTAGAAATATGTTTTTATGTCCATCTCTCCAGAATCTGATACTATCATTGACTTGAACTATATAATGTTAATACCAAGTCTCATTGCAATTGGATAAACAGTTCTCTCGGTAGATGAAAAAATGTAAGTGTGACAGACAGGCAAACCCCTATATCCCCAAAATGTGATAGTCTCAACTACATTCTAAATGTTAATGCCAAGGTTCATAACAACTGGATAAGCAGTTCTCCAAATATGCAGTGCCTATAGTAAGTATTACCCACCCCCCCCCCCACCTTCCTCCCCGGTCGTTTTCAGTTTGTTGTGTTTCAACCTGAAATCGTGAACGTAATTGCATTAAATTGATACCCCCCCCCCCCCCCCCCTTTGATTTACACAACCTACTCAACATTTTGAAGAGGCAAGATAATTTTTAGTCAATACGTGGTAGAACCACCTTTGGCAGCAATTACAAAATGAGTCTTTTGGGGTAAGTCTCTACCAGATGTGCACATCTGAATCGTGCAATATTCGCCCATTCTTTTTGGCAAAATTGTTCAAGCTCTGTCAAGTTTGATGTGGATCATTAGTGGACAGCAATCTTCAAGTCTTGCCACAGATTTTCAATCCGATTCAAGCCTGGGCTTTGACTGGGCCACTCTAGGACATTCAATTTCTTGTTTTTAAGCCACTCCAGTGTCGCTTTAGCTGTGTGCTTGGGATCATTGTCCTGCTGAAAGATGAATCTCTGTCTCAATCTTAGGCCTTTTGCAGACTGAAGCAGGTTTTCCTCAAAGGATTTGCCTGTATTTAGCTCCATCCATTTTGTCCTCTACCCTGACAAGCTTCCCAGTCGCTGCCGATGAAAAACATCCCCATAACATGATGCTGCCACCACCATGCTTCACAGTAGGGATGGTGTTACCTGGGTGATGTGCTGTGTTGGGTTTGCGCCAGACATAACGCTTTGCATTTAGGCCAAATAGTTACATTTTTGTTTCATTGAACCACTGAATCTTTTGCCAAATCTTTTCAGAGTCTCCCACATGCCTTTTTGCAAATTCCAAGCAGGGAGTTACATGGGCTTTTTTCAGAAATGAATTCCTTTTTTCCACTCTTCCAAACAGGCCAGATTTGTGGAGTACCTCAGCTATTGTTGACACATGGACAGTTTCTCCCATCTCAGCCATGGAATGCTGTAGGTCTTTCAGATTTGTCATTGTCCTCTTGGTGGCTTTTCTGACCAATGCCCTTCTCACCCGGCTGCTCAGTTTGGAGGACGGCCTGCTCTAAGAAGATTCTGGGTGGTGCCGTATACCTTCCACTTCTTAAAGATCGACTTGGCTGTGCTTCAAGGGATATTCAATGCCTTTGAAATCTTTTTATACCCCTCCCCTGATCTGTGCCTTTCCACAACTTTATCCCAGAGTTGTTTTGGAAGCCCCTTAGTCTTCATGGTAGTGTCTTTGCTTTGAATGCACTACCCAACTGTGGGTCCTTATAGAGACAGGTGTATCATAAAATCTTGTGAACCACTTCTATTGCACATAGATGGACTCCATTTCTGTGAATTCTGAAGGCAATTGGTTGCACCTGATCTTATTTAGTAGTGTCATAGCAAATGAGGTGAATACTTATCTAATGAAGACTTTGCAGGTTTTTATTTTTAATTGATTTGTTTTTTCACACACTCCTCCCCCATTTTTTTACACATTGAACGTGTTGAGTAGGCTGTGTAAATCAAAGGGAAAAAAAATCCTGTTTAAATGCATCAAGATTTCAGGCTGTAACACAACAAACTGAAAACGTCCAAGGGGGGTGAATACTTCCTATAGGCACTGTATGCAACCACATCACCAATATCTGATTATGCTAAATAGTAATACCAAGTTTCAAGGCAATTGGTCCAGATATCTGTGAAGTCTCACATACATACACATGTACTTACATACGACTGCCTCCACTACTGTATATCCCTTTCGCGGGGGATTTCATTCCCAGTGGGGGCTAATAATAGGAATAAGTTGAGATATCTGCAATAGTAAGATACATGAAAACTATTGCCTGTTTTCTAGAAGCCTCCAGGTGTGTTGTCCCAAATGTATAGTATTGAAAGCTAAGTCATTATTTAGCAGTTATGTAAACCGGCACATAGTTTACATAAACAGCATTTGCTTCTACTGCAATGTTACCGTAATTCTTTAGTATAATGTTCGCTATACAATTAAATAAGGCTCCACCCATAACTAGTAAGCCCTGTATAAGATCATGCTTGAAGAATGTCATGATAGTTTTTTATTGAAACATTTGCTAACCAATAGGCTATTACATCAAATGCTGCACTGTTCCTTTATATTTACCCTGCTTTCTTTGTGTGTAATTGTTGTATTAATTATATATTGTATCCCCAGAGCAACAGTCTTAATATTATTTGTATTATATTTATGAGATGTATTATTTTTTTTTATAGAATATTAACTTGGTTAGAGTGACAAATTAATTTTAGTGTGCATGTTGTTTCTATAAGAAACCTAATACACATTCAGTAATAAAGCTCTATGGCATATAATCAAGCAATCTACATATTGTTTTCTTTGGTTGCACAATGTCCTGCAGGTATGTAAATTAATTCGCTACAATCCAATTGGCTATATACCAAGCTGCTGAAATATCAATGCTGTCACTTCACCACGTGTATATTGTGCCATAAATAAAACAGCCACACAAAAAGGGCAAGCACAAAATATTAGCTTGAGGCGCAAATATGATATTGTGTACAGTATTGCTGTTGACATGCTGTGCAGCGTATGCATCCAAGGAATACACAGTTCCTGAAGTTATGGAAAGGTTGAGCCCAAGAGCCTTTTTTTTTCAATTCTACCAATAGCAATATAAAACAACAACTTGCTTTTGACCGGACAATACTGACCTTTGGGTGAGCATTCTAAACAGTCACATGACTAGGGTTGTGGAGTTTTGAAGTGAAAGAAGTGGAATGGAATAAGGTGCTTTTTTTTCAGCAGCCAGTGAAGATTAATAGAGCATAGTGAAGGAATGGTAAAACACATGTAAACATTGTAAAAATCAACCAGATATGGTAAAGAATATTTTAAAACTTGGCAAATCAAGGTAAACGTTGGAAAATTCATAGTGTAACCACAGGAAAAGCATTGTAAAACTGCAAAAATACTGTGGTGAGGGTCAATAGGATTCCAAAATGCGTATATCTTCCAGTATTCAGATCACTGTTCACTTTTGACATACAGAGAAGTCACAAATGCTCCCAATGACAGTGTAGCATACCAAAGAATTTGTCATACAGTGTAAAAGCTGTAACTACAGGACATCTCCCTTGCAAATATGAATGGTATTGTCTCCTTGTACACTTGATTTGCCCTGTAGTTATTGCTTAAATACACAGATTAGCTATCCAAAACAATCAACTAATTGCTGCTGGAAAGCATGTTCTGGAATCAAATGCTGCTAACTGCTTAGGAAGGAGACAAACACAATGAGAACAAGCATGAGGAATTCAGTTCTGATATCTTACAGAAAACAAAAGTTCAATAGTTTATATTATGAACTACACTTCTCATTAAAACACTGCTATACTGTTCAGATATTAAAGAATTGAAATAAAAAAACAGCATTGAATGTGAAATCAGATGTGGATTAATTTAAAGATAATTGGTAGAAAACATTTTTAGCTTTGTAAAAACAAACCAGCCTTGTAAGTAGAGTAAATGAAACCTTCAAGTTGAGATTGGTCACCCTTTGACCAATCCTTATTAAACATCTGTTCTGGAGAAAAGTAGCATTTAGAAAATATTCAGTATACATGTATTTCTGTGATAGTGAAGGGTTGTGCAATGAAGTAAACCAGAAGTTTAAAATGTAGGCTATTCTGTAATTGATAAACAGCATTTAAAATAAAAAATAAAAATTATATATATAATATATATATATATATATATATATATTATATATATATATATATATATATTACAGCTATGGACAAAAGTTTTGTATCACCTAGAAATTAATTTTTTTTTTTTTTTTTTTTAAATCTATATGAACATAATTTTGATCTTTTATTTAACCTCATGTATCAGTAATCTAAAGGAACTACAAAATGATATTGCAAAAGTCTACCGGAAGGCATAATAATATTACAGTATCTCATGTCAGATTTTGTAATGGCACTTTTTTCACTAAGTATATGGAAAACTATGAAGCGGTATGTAATTCAATATGTTAATGTAACAGCTGGTTTCGACTTTATGAAGTAAAATTTGTTAATTTTATAGGGTGATACAAAACCTCTGTCCATAGCTTTACAAATACTATATTCTTTGTTGGGTCACATTTTACCAGACCCATACTAAAAACACTGTTTTAATAGACAGACACCAAAATTCACTTGCTGATGTTGAACTCCACTAAATGTCAGTGCAAGTTCAGTATCTTTCAAAACCCTGGGTATCCTCGTGTGTATCTCAACCGGTTTAATTGTTTGAAATATGAGAAGTTATTGTCAGTAGTGAAAGAGGTTGATCCCAATGTTCTTTTACAAAGACTAAACATTTCTTAGCAATCGTGTTGGCTAAAATGATCTTCACTCAACCTGTTTCATATTCTCTGAGGGGAAGCTTTGATCACGTCTTGTGTAACATCTTTTTAAATCTGCTGCAACATTTTCGTTGATGTCTTTCCAAACAGTCATCCGCTGTATTGTCCTCTCTTACTGGTTGTCTGCTCATAACTTCACAACAGTCCTAATTGTCTTGACAAAGTTGCTTATAGCAGATGATGGAATTTCTGTGTCTCTATAATAGACCCTGTACCTTGTAGCTGTTCTGTTTTCATACTGATGGCTTTTAGTAGTTTGTTGATGTTTAAATTGAGCTCTCGTGCCTCATTTATGGGATAATGTGTTAATAAGCAGGACAGCTTTTACTACAGAGTGGAAGACGTCTCTGCAACAGTCAGCAGTATCCAGGAAATACTTGAATATGACTACATTAAATTGAATTTAAAAAATAAATAAATAATACTAAAATGTAGATACATCATTGCAGCAGATTCCTTGGACCTTTTAAAGATTATTACTCTGTGACACTGTACACGTGAACTGAACCACAGAGTGATACATGATCTGCCTCAGCAAATATACTTTTTTTTAGGTTCATTTGTTTCTGTTGATAAATGTTCATCCGTTCAATACAATTCACATTCGGAAACAATGCTTGTAGAGACCCAAGCCTTTTGTAAAGTGTGATCCATAATTCACACTATAAAGGTCCCATGCATCTGAGCTTGCCTCTTCATTTAGTAAAATGTCACCAGGTTCACAGCACTGTATCTCAGAACAGTAAATGTCAAAGCATGTTTTCATTTACGCAGATCTTGCTGTATTTTTCTTGCAGCCTTGTCACTTAACCAGTGCCTAGTTTTGACTGCCACGTCAGACTAAATACCTGAGTCACAGTTTACTCAGATTGGAGGTAACCATTTTAGCCACTTATATCACAGCATGTCTCCAGTCATCAATTAATAATGCATCTCCAGCTGGCTTCACATGCACAACACTTTACAGTTTTGGCCTTGCAAAATGGACCACTTTCCCTTTTAGAGCACAAGATAAAACAGATGTTTTGAAAGTGGTCCCTTGATAAATGCACCAGTAAATGTTAATGGAACTGATTACCTTAAAAGGCAACTAACCTCGTTGCTGAAAGATACCGGTATGGCTTACAGGGACTGAGCAACACAACAACAAAAATAAAAACAGGAAGTTTATCGAATCAGAGCCCTCCATTCACATTAGTGCACTTGACCATCTAAATATAATATGTACTGTATATACTGCCTACGTAATGTAGACCGTTTGGGTTATCTTATGAACTTCTTAGACTCTAATGCCCTTAGACTTTTTCATAAGAAAAGAAGAAAAGATATATTGTTGCTAAACTAAAGACAGTAAACATGCCTGGAACAGTTAATTCATAATAGTGGTAATTGCATCAGATGATGTGTTGTTCAGTTTAACAGTACCTCATTTGAAGAGAGCCAGTGTTCATTTGGGTCTGGGGTGTTGTGAACTAATCCATTCTGTTTTTAAATCTCTGCTGGAATTATACTATGGCTACTGCAAAATTGAAGCACTGAAAATATGCATAACAGAAAAATCATTTTATTTTTGTTTTTTTGTTTTTTTTTAGATGCCAGTGAACAATTATTAGCCTATGTACATAAGAACATAAGAAAGTTTACAAACGAGAGGAGGCCATTCGGCCCATCTTGCTCGTTTGGTTGTTAGTAGCTTATTGATCCCAAAATCTCATCAAGCAGCTTCTTGAAGGATCCCAGGGTGTCAGCTTCAACAACATTACTGGGGAGTTGATTCCAGACCCTCACAATTCTCTGTGTAAAAAAGTGTCTCCTATTTTCTGTTCTGAATGCCCCTTTTTCTAAACTCCATTTGTGACCCCTGGTCCTTGTTTCTTTTTTCAGGCTGAAAAAGTCCCTTGGGTCGACACTGTCAATACCTTTTAGAATTTTGAATGCTTGAATTAGGTCGCCACGTAGTCTTCTTTGTTCAAGACTGAACAAATTCAATTCTTTTAGCCTGTCTGCATATGACATGCCTTTTAAGCCCGGAATAATTATGGTTGCTCTTCTTTGCACTCTTTCTAGAGCAGCAATATCTTTTTTATAGCGAGGTGACCAGAACTGCACACAATATTCAAGATGAGGTCTTACTAGTGCATTGTACAGTTTTAACATTACTTCCCTTGATTTAAATTCAACACTTTTCACAATGTATCCGAGCATCTTGTTAGCCTTTTTTATAGCTTCCCCACATTGTCTAGATGAAGACATTTCTGAGTCAACAAAAACTCCTAGGTCTTTTTCATAGATTCCTTCTCCAATTTCAATATCTCCCATATGATATTTATAATGTACATTTTTATTTCCTGTGTGCAGTACCTTACACTTTTCTCTATTAAATGTCATTTGCCATGTGTCTGCCCAGTTCTGAATCTTGTCTAGATCATTTTGAATGACCTTTGCTGCTGCAACAGTGTTTGCCACTCCTCCTACTTTTGTGTCGTCTGCAAATTTAACAAGTTTGCTTACTATACCAGAATCTAAATCATTAATGTAGATTAGGAATAGCAGAGGACCTAATACTGATCCCTGTGGTACACCGCTGGTTACCACACTCCATTCTGAGGTTTTTCCTCTAATCAGTACTTTCTGTTTTCTACATGTTAACCACTCCCTAATCCATGTACATGTGTTTCCTTGAATCCCTACTGCGTTCAGTTTGAGAATTAATCTTTTGTGCGGGACTTTGTCAAAAGCTTTCTGGAAATCTAAATAAACCATGTCATATGCTTTGCAATTATCCATTATTGATGTTGCATCCTCAAAAAAATCAAGCAAGTTAGTTAGACACGATCTCCCTTTCCTAAAACCATGCTGACTGTCTCCCAGGACCCTGTTACCATATAGGTAATTTTCCATTTTGGATCTTATTATAGTTTCCATAAGTTTGCATATAATAGAAGTCAGGCTTACTGGTCTGTAGTTACCTGGTTCAGTTTTGTTTCCCTTTTTGTGGATCGGTATTACGTTTGCAATTTTCCAGTCTGTCGGTACCACCCCTGTGTCAAGAGACTGCTGCATGATCTTGGTTAGCGGTTTGTAAATTACTTCTTTCATTTCTTTGAGTACTACTGGGAGGATCTCATCCGGCCCAGGGGATTTGTTTATTTTAAGAGCTCCTAGTCCCTTTAACACTTCTGCCTCAGTTATGCTAAAGTTATTTAAAACTGGACAGGAACTGGATGACATGTGGGGCATGTTGTCAGTATCTTCCTTTGTAAAAACTTGTGAAAAGTAATCATTTAACATATTTGCTATTTTTTTTTCTTCATCTACGATTTTGCCATTTGTATCTCTTAAACATTTAATCTCCTCTTTGAATGTTCTCTTGCTGTTGTAATATTGGAAAAACATTTTGGAATTGGTTTTAGCTCCCTTAGCAATGTTTATTTCTATTTCTCTCTTGGCCTTTCTAACTTCCTTTTTGACTTGCGTTTGCAGTTCTGTGTACTCTTTCTGCGTACTTTCTTTTTGGTCCTTTTTTAATGCTCTGTAAAGTGCCTTTTTTCGGTGAATATTTTTTTTAATTGATCTATTAAACCATTTTGGCAATTTAGTTTTACATTTAGATTTGTCTACTTTAGGGATATAATTGTTTTGCGCCTCTAGTACTACATTTTTGAAGAACAACCATCCTTCTTCTGTGGGTGTTTTCTCTATTTTACTCCAATCTACTTCTGTTAGTCTCTGTTTCATACCTTCATAGTTTGCTTTTCTAAAATTGTAAACCTTAGCTTTAGTCATTTCTTTTGGGGATTTAAAAAACACTTCAAATGAGACCATGTTGTGGTCTGAGTTTGTCAGTGGTTCTCTGACCTCTGTTTTAGTTATTCTATCTTCGTTATTTGAAAAGACTAAATCAAGGCATACCTTCCCTCTAGTGGGTGCCTTCACAAATTGTGTTAGGAAGCCTCACTCAAGCTCACTTGAGCAGTGCAGTGTTCTATGTAATGATATTCAAGATGATGGATAAATTCCACTGCATAGCCAATGACCAACAGCTAAAGAACCTAAAGACATGGAAAGCGCTAGTGCTATTCAAACCACTGCCAAATGCCTGCTGAGAGGAGCAGAAGCCATACAGTACACTCACACTGAGCTGTGTGTTGGGAGGTGTTGTGAGAGGAGAAGAGCTGTCCGGGGCAGTGGCTCCCTCCAGTCTTCAGGGAAAACTAATTTGTCCAGGTGTTCATTTTAACCAGGGCCAAAACTAATATTTTAAATCTGCACTGCTTTTAACTGACTTAGTATAGGGCTGAAATAAAAACCTGGAAGGTATGTATTTTGTTCAGGAGTCTCAGCTGCCCAGCAGCATCTGTTTGTGAAATTAGGATAGGATGAAATTTATTGTTGTCACAAGGATGTTTCTAATTAATACTACATTAGCTCCACATTGCTTTCCAGTTTATGTAAATGAGTACACATTTGTGACATGTATAAGGTACATGTATAAGTAATATATAAAACTAGAGACTTTGTTATACATACCTTGGAGGTTTTATGATGACCTGTGACAACAAATTTACAGCATGGAGAGACATGCAAAAATATTTTCAGTGCTATTTATTTTTACCGATCCCTCTAGCAACCAGGTGATAATTGCCTTGGTTTGGGCATGCATACAAGCCAGGAAGGGAGTTATAAACAGTACATCAAGGTAGGAAAAGGTGGTGAAAGTAGTTTCCTTTTTTCTTTTTTGTTGCACATACAGTAGATCTTGATTTTAGGTTCAAAGATTCTAACTGACATTAGTGAGAAAATAAAGGAGTGAACATTAACTGAATGAACACACTTTAATACTGAAAGCAAAAGCCTTTTAAGGACTTCCTCAAAAATCCATTATGTATTCAAGTTGTGAACCGTGGCGTTCCTTTTGAAATAGCCACTTCAAATCAGTCGGGTTGTGAAGTTCACAAAAATAAATAAATTCCATTAGTTTCCCTTGTGCAAACTAAAAAGTTTGACAGATTTTGTTAGCATTGTGAGGACAAAATAAGCTGAAATTGGAAATATTTGAGGCTTAAGTGAGCTTTTCCACTCGTCGTTACATCTCCAGGACTCTGGTTCATTAAAAGACGCTATCCAAGACAATATAGTTCATGTGTGTTAAAAAAGAAATAAAAAAACAAAGGCCTTTTTCTGAAATATGCCTACACCATGCCAGTGTGTCATATTTTCAGGGAAGCTAAATGTGCAGTATACAGAAAATACATAATTATTACTGCCATCAGTCTTATATTCCCTAATCTAAGCAGTGAGATCAGACCCAGTAACTCACAACTTGAATGGATAATATTCAGCGGGTCAATTTGAAACATGCTATCTCCTCCTAAAAACATATTCACAAAAAAAAAAAAATGTAAATCTCAATTAACAATAAGACAAATTAAAACTAGATATACTGCAATTTATTTGAAAATCTACATTGCTTCACACAGTAACCATCTGCATGAGTTACACCAAGTTTGCAATTTTAAGCTGTGATTTATTGGTGTTTAAAAAAAAAAAAAATGTATATGGGCTTTTAATGTAAGCAGCCTGAATATAGACGGTCATGAATAACAGAACTAGTTTCCTCTGAAGTAAAATATAACATGCTGAAAAGAGTTTATAAACATGTAGTAGTGCGTTAAATTTGACAATTTGCTTAAAAACTTTATAAGAACTTTGGAGAGTTATTTACAACATTAATTAAAGTTATTAAACTGGTTCACAAACATTGTTTATTTATTTTTCTCTACTACCCACAGTTATCAAATAATGAGGGAGTATAGAACAGCCTCTAGCACCCAGATTTTCATTAGTTTCATGATGGATCAAAGTTTATTTGTATAAACCATAAAAATAATAGGAAACTAAGGATTTAATTGGGTACTTTTTTTTGCAGATTTGTTACCAAGAAAAAGAAGGAAAATTGAAGCATGTCCCAGCTTTTGAAAATCAATTAAAATAATTTCAACACCAGTAAAATATGACAAGATTTCTTACAAGAAATCAGCTCTTAAAGGTTAAGAGTTACTCTTAAGCAACAGACATTTCAGCAAGAAAGGAAATGCAACTATACAGAAGGTGACAGTCACACTTTTGGAACACTTGTCCTGGTGTCCCCAGAGCCTTATTACAGTACAATGACATTTCTTATGACTAAAGGGAAGGCTGAACGACCAGTAGAATTAAAAAGCGGCTGTACAGTGCTGTACAAATCTGGAGAATCACTGAAGTCAACCAGTCACAGAGAATTGCGGGTGGCTTTATCCACTGACTGCTGCTAAAACGAACTGGCGGCTATCCTCATCTGAATCGTCACTCTCGCTGCCCAAAGAGGTTGGACTAGGGTAGTCTAACAATAACATACCATTTGTATTGTGTTGGAATTATTCTCTTCATCCATGATACAGTGTATCTATATCTGTGTGCAAACAACATTGTTTCATGTGTAGCTATAAGCAACAATTGCGGAAATCAACGCTGTCTTGTCACATCACCGTGCATGTTTACAATGCACTGCACTGAAGCTTTAATGGTTTGAACCCTTTGTGCATCAAAATAGCCCATCACAACAATAGGAAGGGCTGTAAAATATGACACAAATATATGGAAACATTTTCTATTGAAATAGGTCTATATTTCCTTTCAGTTCAACACAGGTACCATCTAAGAAATGCATGTTAGTGAATATTACTGTAATGAACTGTGGTTCTCGCAGACAGGAGCTTCTCTCAGACGAAGCTGAGATGCGAACCCGAGATCTCCCGTCCTGAAGCACAGTGCTGATACCGCTATACAAAAGAGCCAGCTCCTTTGCAACGACCATATATTGGGCTTATGTCTTTGTGTGTTATTACGTCACCTACCAGCCCTGCTGCTGCCTTCCCCTCTGCACACTACACTCTCCCCTGTTAGCCTCAAGTCCGCCCCGGACTTGCTAACCAGGCTACAGCCCGAATACTGCGTGCCGGGGTACCTGCGTCCACTTCTGACACCAGTGTGGCAGTGTCAAGAAAGAAGCAAGACAAGGTTTCAAGGCTAAACTTTATTTGTTTTAGCCTTAATAATCACTTTAACAAACATGCTGTCAGCTACAGCTCACACATCTACAAGTCAGCTTTCTCTTCTCTTTAGCCCTTTCTCTCTAGCTCTTTGTCTCTTTAGCTCTTTCTCTCTCTAGTTCTGTTCTCCATTTCTCATTCAGACCCTAGGATCCAGCGCTCAGCTCCTTTTATAGGAGAGCTGGAGGGAGGCGGTGCCTGTTCCAACCAATCCAGAATGGACACCTCACCCTGCTGGAAGGTTCCAGAATGACAGCTGTATAGAATTCCCCCAGCCCAGGTGCCTCAGTCAGGGGATCAGAACACTCTAGATGAAAGGGGGCGAGGCCCCAGTCTGACCACGGGTAACCTCGCTGGATGGAAAAGTACAGGCTGAGCTCTCCTGCGGGGTGCGCTCCTCCAGGTTGTTAACAAGCAGTCAGCGCGTAGGCCCCGACCATCTCATTAGCCCGCCTCGGGACCTGCTGTTACAATACAAAACAGTCCTAGTTATTTTCACATTTGGAAAATTCATGTTGTAAAAAAAATATTTTACAAGTTTCAGAACATTTTGTAACTACCAGTATTCATTTTATGTTGTCTTTAGCAATTATGAAATACAATAGTTTCAGGTCTGCAGGTGCCCATTTAATTTCTTTAAAAACATTATTTACATTGATCGAGTGCTGTATGATACAACTAGTTTAAAACAATTACAAAAAAGAACCACATCCTTTTATTTCTATGTTAAATGTATTATAGAAATATATTTTTGTCTGCAATTTAAGATTAATGTTATCTATTATCTGTTGCATGTGATAGCTATATAATGTATTTTATAAGTTTTAGTTTATCACAGCTATTAATTGAAGGAAAACAACACATTGATAAAAACATATGTTCCTTCAGCTAAAGAGGCAAATGTCAGGGCTGGAATTACTAGGGGCGTTGATCCCGTTAAGTTTCTCCAAGTAGTTTTGTTTCCATGTCCTTTAACATGTTTTAAGCTGACAGGTATCACTTAAAACAGAAAGGACCCTGTTAAAAACGAATTGCATGATGACATGTCCTGCCTTGTCTATGAAGTTTTTCAGTACCAATCAATGATAATGAGAAAGTGTCTCCTGATAATCTGAAAGCTTCTCTGCACATTTTACATTGGCTAACGCTTATATTAAGGAAGATGAAATAGTATGTATTTCATAAGGAAATACGTGGCAACATTTCATTTGATCAGAAAAGGAATACGATTTAATCTTATTACACCTCGATCCATGTCTCAGCCTATACTGTTGACTTAAAAAAAAAAAAAAAAAAACAGCCAAGATTAGCAAAGAAATTAGCTTTCATAAAATGCATAGTTATATAATTTAGATTGTCATAAGACGCTTTCTCATGCTCATTGATTGGTACCGAAAAATTGAATAGGCAGGAAATGTCATCATGAAAACTAACAATAAAACGCCCTAGAGCTTCCCTGTAGCTTGGATGTTGGAAGTGATTCACGATATTTCCATAGTGTGCCAGTTTAAGGGCTTAAACATCTGGTCAGCTTAACTAAACAGAACTCGATACAGAAAAAACAGCTTTGGAATTGTAACACAGATAAGGGCCTTCAAAAGAAGCACTATGTTGACTCTATGGGGGGGGGGGCACATTGTCTAGAAATGTCATCATGCAATTAACACATTTATAACAAGTTCCTTTGCAGATTCAAAAAGAAAGAGCTGTGAGCTCCACTGCGCTCACATGCTCTGGTTTTGTTAATGTATTTTTATATTTACCTTGAAGTCGCTATTGAAACCAAATAGTCAAAATGTATGAAACTTCTGTTAAAAACAAGATCTTTATTTGGCAACAAAAAAGTAACAAGCAAACAAAAAAAACAAAAAAAAAAAGCTTATAAACAGAAAGCCCATAAAATAATTTATTCTGGATACATGTAATGCCTTTTAAAAAAGGCAACATTGTAAGTGAAAATCTATTTCCATTTCTACATGGATTTTTTAGATTACAAAATACAACACAAATTTACATCCAACTCATCAAATTTAACAAAACACAATGAATCTACTGTCGACAGCATTACATCTGCTGTGTCTGCTAGATCAATACTAGATCTTGGGGTGAAAGTTTCAGGTCAACCTATCAAACCTCCCCACAAAAAAAATAAAATAAAATAAACATGTATGTATTGTTTACAAGGGGGGTGCAGGGGTGCTGTGCTATAATGCATTTCATTACTGCATAAAACTTTCCATATGTAGTAAATTGCCCTATATTTGTGGGTTGGCTGCTTACATAGCTCACACAAAAAGCCCAGAGAACCTTGGAATGAATCCAAGTTCTATGTAGTAAAAGACTCAAATTGAATTCCAGCTAATACAAAAGTGAAGAGGAAGCAAAAGGAAAAAGATGAAATTAGCATACATTTAGCCTTGTTAGCATTGGGGATACAACCATTATGAGAAAGCCCTTCCTGACCTGGCTTTGATAAGAGATTGAAGGTTATGCAAATCAGGAACTGAATCTGACCTTGCAGAAAATGGTACTGCAGCAGGATAGCGGCAGGACAGAGGCAAGGAAGCTGCAGTTTAAGAGCTAAAGCACATTGTAATAAACCAAAAATAACACAAACAAAAGGGCACAACGGCCAAAATAAAGGTTTAACAAAACACGATGTCAGGCTGGGCATTCGCCTTCACTGAACACAGACAGAATATACAAACACAGCAACAACACAGACACAGATATATATATATATATATATATATATATATATATATATATATATATATATATATATATATATATATATATATATATATATAGAAAGAAAGAAAAAACACCTTCCTCTCAAAATGGAGCCTGGCTCTCCTTTTATAAGATGTGGCTGCTCCCAATTAGCAACAATTATTCCATTTAGGAGCAGCCACACAGATGTTTTTGGCAGGGACAGTAATTAACTCCATCCCTGCCAACCACCATGATATTTACAGGCAGAGTTCTTACTCTGCCACAGGTACTATCAAATGGTAATATCTGCTTTCTGGTTTCAGCAGACAAGACTTGTGGGGAGCTAAAGGACCAACTTCCCATAGCAACTGACTTAACAAATCAGGCACCAATAGATGAAGTTGGTAAACAGGACACAAGATAAACCGTAAGTCTTTTTTGGCTGTCTGCAGGGGTTGAACAAAATGTTTGCATACAATTAACTAGCTGATATGTGACAAAAGTCACGTACACTCAGAACAACTGCCTATATAAGGGGAAGATAGACATAAAAGATTAGAGCTTTGCAATTGCTTGCAGAGCCTGTGTTGCTCTGTTGAAACTCCAGTCATCGTTTAATGCTTAGACTAAAAACGTCATTCAGTACCAAATTTAAATTATAAGCAGCACAGTGCACATAGACACTGTTGAGTTCTTTTTTACATATTCGTTTCTGGACACTAGAGTAAATTCCACTCATTGTGTTCGCTCCATCGTACCCCTCTCCTCTACATTTTTTAACTGACATGCCTTTGTCTTTGATCATTTTCACTATTTCGGTCCTAAACCCCTGAGCATTTTGATCTGTAATGTTATGGAAACCCAAAAAGCTCTCATTGATTTTTACTTAGATTGAAATTTCATTAACATCATATCATGGGATATTGTCACATATTGAAAAACTTGACTAAGTTGGTCTTCCTTTTTTATATCTTGTGTTGTGTCCATAATATCAAAATAAAATTGAGCCTCTTTTATCTCAGTAACTATTTCATTTTGTATTTTTTTGACAGCAAATCAATGAGCTTGTTTTGTATTTGTGTGCTAAGATATTTTACTTTGGTGTCTTTTTCAATTAACTGTTTTAAAACTGGGTCATATTTACTTTTAAGAGTTCTATGACTGACAAAAAGTTTCCACTATTTTTCTCTCCTAACTTTTCTCTGTGTCCTCGGAAAGCTAGATTACAAGTAGCCAATGTAAGGTTAATGTCAATGACTGTATAACTTGGTCACCTGGTCTCTATATTCAGCTTCTAATTTCAGGCCGATAGTCTCGTCATTTCTCCATGTGTCGTAGATAACACAGGCTGCTAAATGTGAACGTGCCATTTCATGTTCTTTAATTTTTTGTGAAATGCCCTGCCAACTTTTTATTCCAACTGCCCATGCTTGTTGTTGAGAAGCATGTTTGCGATCTCCAAACAGCCAACACGGTTCACAGTATGCACCATCTAGTTTTAAATTCACTTTGTAATAATATTCACTTGAAAAAATCTGGTTTTGTTATCTCAATGGAATGGTTCTTTGGGCTTGCAAGACCCGTTTTTAATAGTTAACTTTTTTACATTTACATCATTGATATTTACCGGATAATTTGCTCTATCAGTTGGGAACTGGTTGTCTGGACAACAATTGCTAATTTCAGCTTCCGTTTTGTCTTGTTTGTTTTCAATCAAAGTTTCATTATTTGCAGTATTTGCCTCATCATTAGTCGCTAGAGGCATATCATCAGGGTTGTCTGTGTTTTGACTGGAGCAGGATAACGACGGTTGGTCAAGGTGTAACTCTGGCTCTGGCTGTGATGACGACAATGCTGATTCCGAATCATGGGTAGCAAGCCTAAATAGAGTTGTTATTTTCAGCAACTTGCTTTTAAGTATCTGCTTTCTCTCTTTATTCTGGCGCTTTTGAGCTCCACTCAAATACTTTCTTGTGGCACTAGAACGCTTCATACCTCATAATTAAGTAACTCACAACCTAAACTGAAAAATGTGAACTGAACAAAATGCCTGTTAACACTCATTGGTTCTGCAGAATGAATCCTACTGGGCAACGACATGCACAAAGCTTTGACCCGCCCCCTGATGTTGATTGGTCGCAGGACCAGGAAAATTGCTGGGGTGGAAAAAAATATATACACCACAACATTTTAAGATTGACAGAATGTCTTCCAATCTGAGGCCTCCTGTTACAGACGTGGAGGCTGGGCCCCTTGTAACACGGGGCCTGCCCTGCAGTGCGAGGTCTGCGGGGCTTAACTTACACCACTGGTGGCACGTGAGCTGGTCAGTGTGTCGATACTGAAACGAGTCCTATTTGCCAGTGGGGTGTATCAACTTCAACCTCTGTCTCAATCTCCTGCCTGTCTGTCAGCAGCAAATGCACGGACCTACACGGCTACTCTGTCACCAGCATTGTATCTTCCTAAACAAGAGCTTTCTAATAAAATATGACTCTCAAAACAATAATTGTCTGAATATAACAGATTGCATTCAAGTCCCACGTCAGAATGACCGGACGAATCGCAATGTCCCAAATGACATTCCGTAGATAACACAATCCAAGGAAAGAAAAGATTTTAAATTGTATTTAATGAAACAATCTTCTTATAGGCTAAATGGAATAATCCATGAAAGTGGAATGGGATAATCCATTGGAATAGCTTCAACCCCCTTTGGGGCCTGTTGGTTATTCAGCCATCCTAATATGTGTAATAACATATGTTCTTTATAACGTATGTTCTCTCTGAACGCTTATGGAGTTCCCCCTATGGATTTTAAACAGTTCAGTAGTATTCCAAAGACTACCAGCAATACAGCAGAATGGAGGATGTAAAACCTAAGCTTCAAACTATGGATGAGATGTGGCATGGTCCTAACTTTTTTTATACTGAAATATCCAGACCTTGTAGGATCAATGAATGAGTCTTGTCAAAAGTACTCAGTTAAATATTTCAATTATAATGCATTGCATAGTATGTCACAGTGAAGACTATCCACCAAAAACAGAAAAAAGTCTTGCATTTTACATAGCACATCTTATGATGGATGTGCTTGATGAAAATGAATGGATAATAATATGAGCTGACAAACACCAACCATGCCATTGTGAGTAGAGTTCAGATGTATAGGTGAATTGGCACCATGTGTGTGTCAAGTGTAATCTCTACTTATTTAAGAATAGCCTTTCTTCCTAATTAGAGTTCCCAAGGTACATATTAGTACATTGGCATACATAGGTTTAGATTTATTTTTAAATCTCATGTTCTCCAAAACAAATAAAAAATGAAACCCCTTCCTGTTTGTGAAGTAAAACACACACAATTAGACACAGCAAATATGCAGGTCTCTTGAGAACACTGTGGGCAGCAGAGCCAGAGGGAAAATAAATTAATGTCTAGCTTTCAAACAACTGCGATTATTTCAAGCAGATACTATTATTTCACATTACTCTGTTAATGCTGAAAATGTAGCATTCTTAATTTCATCACTTTTTCACAAGGAAGTTTTTATGTTAATTATTCTACATTACATGCTTTTCTTTATTATACAGTTCCTGCAGTCTCAAAATAATCCAAATAATAGTATATATTTCATTCTATTGAATGCTGTAGTGTTTTCATGTGTTTGTGAAAGCAGACAGCTGGATTTAAATAATATTTCCTACCTGCAATTTATGTTGTTTTTGCCAGTTTGATCAAATGAATGTTATTGTATTTTTGCATTTTTTTCAAAATAGGACCCCTATACAGTACCCTTTAGTCAATGCAGATTGACTTCATTTTTGAAATTCAGCATGTAGAAGCTAAGGTTCTTTTTATGTGTGTCAACTACTGAAAGTGTGATTTAATCTAAATCCTGGTGAGAATAGACCTTCAATCTTTTCCACCAATAGAAAGTTTTGCTCAGCAATTTTCACAGAATCTTCTATTATACTCCAAATTTAAATTGAACAAAAAGCAACCCACAGCTGTCTGACTTATTTTAGGAATAACATTAGTCTGGTCTATTTTATATGACAAAAACCTTTTAAGTCTGCTGTCCCTTAAGTAGCTTTCATGTTGTATGTTTTTTAAATGCAGGTTTAAAAGGTATAAATCACATTAACAGCATTTTATATGTGCAGAATGCTACAGTTGTGGAAAAAGAACCACATACAGCAAGAACATATTTATACTGCCAAATGTTTAAGTTAATTTCTAGAATCCCAAAAATGAATGTAGCAGTGATGATCCAATTAAAAGAATAAAGATAATATATATATATATATATATATATATATATATATAGAATCTATATATATTATATATATATATATATAATACAAAGCATATTGCCTGTGATGATGACTGAAGAATGGTGGAATTTTTAGAAAATACTAGAATGAAATACATTTTTTTTTTTATTGTATTCCCAATTCAATTTATATGTTTTGCAGTCTAATGACTCCTGTGTTAATTCTTTTTACTGTTTGCTGTTAACATTGTCAAAGTAACTCATACACTTTAAAGCCACTGCTGATAGCAGCCCTGCAGCAGTGGGAGGCTGAATCAATAAGAAAGATGCAGTAATTGTGTTTTCATTGATCTTTAAAGACAGAGATGAAAGAATTTGGTTTACTGTGATATGTTTAATACTCCTTTTAAGTGTCAGTCGTTACAATGTACAGAGAGAAAATATTGTTGTTGTTGTTGTTGCTGTAGTATCACATACAGTTATATTAACAACACTGCACATGTAAAATGGGGGTTGGATGGGTGCTCAATTTAGTTTTCACATTACTTACTTACAATGTTTTGTTTCACTGTTTACTTGCACATGTAAGCAACAAAGATATACATTTTAAAGACCATTTTAAAAACCAAAATCTATAATATTTGCCTCAGAAATGGTTTTAGCATCTAGACCTGAAACTGATATGGATTTCAAGGCCAAAGATCTTCCCTCTGTACTGTACGTATGCATCCATTTAGAGAATGTATGCAGGAATTATAATAACATGTAAATACAAGTCAAAACAAATACTTTGCACAGGTTATTTAGCATAAAATATTGTGGCAATTGTATGGAACATTCAATAATGCTAATTAGACCATGACAACTGTTAAACTGAAATCCAATGTTGCTACATTATTTATTTATTGACAGTAAAAAAGAATTGAGAAACCAAAGTTTTGATTGACTAGCACCATAAAAAAGAAAAATAACACAGGTAATATTTTTTTAGAATCAGTCAATAGGCTCGATCACTGCTGTTGCCATGGTTGCAGGAATCTCAATGATAGCAAATGGTAGAGAGATTCCAGTTGTGTTACCTTCATTAAAAACCAACTGATTATACATAACATATGTCTTGTGACCACTTTGATTAATACAGGTTTATATAATACTGTTGTGGTCAGACTATGTGTCTGCCCTGTCTGTTTAACTGTAAAAAATAATAGGGGGTGTGCTCCATTGCACACTACTATATATCTCCCATGTAAAATTACTATTAAGATAATAAATGACTGTTAGATGGTCCCATGAGTGGTCATAGAAACAGGTTTGACTGTATACTGCAACACAGTTGAAATATTAACAAATTTCTTGGTACTGAATAGCTCCCTGCCTTTTTAATCTCGTCACCCTGTCTTCTATGACATTTTTTCCATAAATATTTAGCTTAGTCATAAGGTCACAAAATTACTACACAAATGGCGCATTTTACAGTACTTGATCTATGGTTTAATAAGGTGAGGCTGTCTGCCGTCTGGCTAATGGTCAGCATGCACTTCTTAAACCACAGAAACACAATCTATGTTGACTCTAATTAATAAAAGTTAATGGATACTGGATAGGTGCCAGACACCCAGCTGTTACACATGGCATTGAAATGTTAAATAGCTCCTCATCTGTTAAAAACAAATGACATTGATTGCTGGCATTTTTGACAAATGACTGCTTAGCAACCAGTATTAAAACAAACAAAAAAATTATTGTCTCTAGCTCATGAGACTTTTTCAAATCTGATCTTTTTCTTTTTCTCTTTATTAAGGTCAGAATAAAGCCATGGTATGTTTTGTAAGGTGACTCTCTAACGAGAATGTATCAATGTAAAGTGCTATAAAATGTCTTATGAACATTCAGCTTGGCATTTGTCTTTGTTGCTAATGACTCGAGCTTGGCTCAGACCTATCATTGAGTCAGGCTGCCTTTGTGAAGTCAGGTGATCAGACACATTGCAGTTCCATGCTGTGCTTCTCTGACTTGGTCATATCATAGCCTTTCAAGTAACTAAGGAAACAAAGTACCAATCCCTCTGCTATTTAGGGGTATGTAGCAATTAGACATTTTACCTCCACTGGAGTCTCCTGTGAAACAGAGTATCAAACAATAATAACTCAAATAGGGTTTGCTGTCATACGTAAGATATGGATGACCAAATGTAGCCCGTTGGTTAGGGTCCCTTGGTTATGCACTTACAAAATGAACCATTCATCCCCTCCTGACAGTGACCTCTGCCCTGTTTCCACTGTCTGTCATTCCTGACTATGGCTGCCCAAGGCAACAAAGCTGGTGTTTCCACGGCTCACCCGAGCAGCTAAACACTGCTGTCTGGTCAGGTTTGTATCTCATACTCGACGTAGCCAACCTGGCTACAAAGGAAGTGCCAGGAGGTGCATGTTTAAAGAAACTGACAGGAAAATCACAACCATTGTGGCTGATTTTCTTTCATATGACATTCTCTTTATTGTTTTTCTTGAAGCTTAATTCTCTCACCGAAAGCAGAGAACTTTGTTAAATTGAATAATGTTCATCCTGCTTCGGCACACAAGATAAAATGCTGAAGTCGCATTGCTTTTTTAAAAATTTTTATTTATGACAAACGTAATGACAAAGCCTGGCTGTTTGTTTGGCTGTGCTCGCCTGAACACAGGTGAAGCAAGATTATAAAATAGCTTTTATGAAAGTAGGCTAATTGACTTTTAAGGTGTAATGTTTAGTGTGTGGAATTCAGATTTTTTATTGTGGACTAATTACCCAGATAGA
Organism: Polyodon spathula; assembly: GCF_017654505.1. NCBI lineage: Eukaryota > Metazoa > Chordata > Actinopteri > Acipenseriformes > Polyodontidae > Polyodon > Polyodon spathula. The sequence goes on from NC_054551.1 coordinate 26,184,928, forward strand.
AGGAATTAAAAATATTATTATAGTACTATAACTTAATGATCAAATCAAGCCACGCACAATGTATTTTAGAATGCGTTTTTACTTTATTTCTGGTAACTGATGATGTACTGTTTTCATTATGCCTTAGATTTAGTGTGGTTCGGAAAATCAAATCAGTAATTTTTCAGACTGCAATTATTCAGCTGCTCTGGTTTTCTTAAAACATGTACAATGCATTACATTAAAAATCCCTGCATTTCAGTGTTTCCATGGCTACAAGGAGACTCCCCACCCCCAATCTTTTTTTATACTTCTTTACCTATTGACTTACACTCCAAATGGTTCTAATTTTTAGACTATTAACTTGATTTTGTAATTGAGCCCTACACATGTATTGTATTTCCAGATGTGTTAAATGTAATACATTTGCTAAAAAAGGAAACATTGAAAACTTGTCAAGTATCCATACATAAAAAGAAAAGCAAGTTAAGGGTACAGTTTATACAGGTTGCTGCAAATATGCTCAGTCATTAATGCTTATGCAAATTAAGCAACTCAATTAAATAATGTAAACTATGCATACTGAATAGTTTGTTAAATTGGTATATTGTTTGATATTTAATGGTAGTATAATAATACTGCTGCAGACATTTTCAGAATAATATTTAGGGTAATATGAACTTTAATGGAGTTATTTTCAAAGGAATGTAATGGTGCTTAAAATAGCTTTTGAATAATTAGTACAGTATCTTTTCTATTTTTGAAAGAGTACATTGTAGAGAGTACTGTATAAATATATGCTATGTTAGACGTGATTACATAAAGAATTGTTACTTCCAAGTCTTTTCTCAAGTAATTTATTCTTTCAAGTCACTGTACACCATCTAATATGAAGGTGCAAATAATTAGGGAATATATCAAGATCATTTTGCTTATTACAATGAATCTGATTCTTTGTTTGGGTAAAGCACGGCTGTATTATTATGTGTGCTTCGAGAACAAAGATGGTGGCATTGTCTTTTCTTCAAACAAGCCTCAGATTTTATTTATTTACCAACCACCAAAGAAGAACAGCAACAAATCTAGGTCATTATTTTCCAAGTAGCTGGACTTTTGGCCAAGGTAATGTTCTGTATTGAAATAGGAAAAAAGTTTCATTCCATTAATGTGCAAATGATCTGTAATGCAGAATACATAATTTATACCAATGTTTTAGCTTATTTTGTTTTGGCCTTATTGGTCTATAAGAGAGCTCTGAGACGCTTGGCTTCTTTTTAAGTGTAAACGTAATAATTTATCTTTTTTGCTTTTTGGAGTTTCCAGTATGGTAGGCCCTAATGCTATTAGATTTATCTTTTTGGGTGTGTCAATAATAATAATAATAATAATAATAATAATAATAATAATAATAATAATAATAATGTAGATGCTTGTGTCATATTGCTGTACGCGTATATTTTTGTATCAGTAATTTGTATATAAATTAATTCATTTTAACAGTTTCAAGTGCTTTACGATCATTACATTTATGTAGAGCATTAACCATTTCAGCTATTTTTGTCCACGTTTTTTGGTTTTGTGCAATGTCTAACTTGCTGTTCTTTCAAAATTACACTTACTGTTTTTTGCTAGGTTGTCTTACCAAACATACAGCCGGGCTTTTGTAAAAATTTCTTAATGCTTTTCTTTTTTGTTAGTCTTCCTTCTCTGCAAAAGGCAAATTTTTTCCATTGTTTGCACCATTCTTTCCTTAGAATACCTGTACCACAATCCACCCATATTACTGTACATTTAAGTGCTTTCATTGCCCAAAATAAACATTAAATGGGTGGGTAGAGATTTACTTCTTTTTGTTTTCTTCCTTAAACTAACCTGTTACCTATTAGGGAGTGAATCTAGAAGATAACATCACTTAAACCGTGTCCAGAACCTGCAGTACACCACTTATAATTTAGCCTTTGTTCTCTCATAGCATTTCATCACAAATGACATAATTGTGATATTTTGACATTTTAATTCACATGAGCTTTTACAATTGATTAATGGTGATTTTTTTTTTTTTTTTTTTAAATACATTGAATCCATTGCAGTTACACACTGTGAAGGTAGGCCTCTGCGCCACTAGAGGTCTTGCTCATATACGATTAGAAAAAAACATGATTTAGAGCAGGCCAAGTACTGACCAGGGTTGGCAGCAGTACGTTCAATTCAAAGCTTAATACATCCTTCTGGGAGATTAGATTACTGGCAGTTACTTCACCCATGTGTTGATGTCATCTCATACAGCAGAGGCCTCTGAGAGATGAAAGCCATTTCTCTATGTAATTCTGCCAATAATGTACTCATTAAATCAATCACTTAAAAAAAAAAAAGAAAAAAAGAAAAACACCTTAATTATCTTTAGTAACTTCTGCTCTCATAAGCGTGACTTCTAAACGCAATGTTGTAACTGGATCCAAACATCAAGGTACCGCAAATGAATGCAAAGACAAGGTATTAGCAGGTGTGCAACTTGAAAATAATACATTTGCTTTTAATGAATCAAATCAGGGCTAAAGATTTGAAAGCAAGAAAACAGCAATGGAATAGCTCTCACTGAAAGGACACTAATAAAAATATGCAGATAAAAGTCATATTTTCAAACAAGTTATAAACATTAAGGAAGACGTAAGCGGACCTGTGGATTTGAACGTATAATTTTTTTACAAGGAATAACAGGATTAGTGCCAAATCGGGTTTGAATCTTTTTTTTTTTTTTTTACATTATTATTATTATTATTATTATTATTATTATTATTATTAATATTAATAATAATAATAATAATAATAATAATAATAATAATAATAATAATAATAATAATTTATTTCTTAGCAGTCGACCTTGTCCAGGGAGATTTACAATTGTTACAAAATATCACAGTACAAAGTATCGCATTATAAAATATTGCATTACAAAATATCATAATGCAGATAATAGCAGTTATGAAAATACAAGTATCAATATAAATGATAGCGCATCTTTCCGAAATTATAATTTAATACAATGGACGAGGACTTTAATGCTTTATGCAAACAGCTGGTTTATGCCACAGTTATGTAATGTGACTGTCACAATAAAGGGATCCTCTCTTTTCCTATATTTCCATTACAACTATTTACTGAACTAGATGGCATTACCGAAGGCATGGTATTTTGTGAGACACAATCATTATGATAGATATACGGCAGAGGTGCAGACAATGGAACTGTCAGTTAGATAAGTATCACTTGACATCTAGACTCCAACTAGCCACAGGCTACACTCTATTTTCTGCTTTATTCTTGAAGAAGCTATTTTTAAAGTAACTGTGGGTTAATCATCGATCGTTCAACCTGTCATAAATTGTTAGATAAAACTACGGTATGAGAAAGTAAAGTCAAATGAACATGTTGGCTAATGATGTTCTCTAATGCAGCATAAGCCCTTGTCATGACTGAATGAAAAGTAAAAAAAAAAAAAAAAGGTGAACTGAAAGGTTAAGGAATGTGCTCTAGATTTAACTTCTAAGAAGTTTAAATAGATGTTTTGACTTTTATTCATAAACCATACAGTTTAGTATTTTGGTGCTGGAAATGGGTATGATTTATATTGAAAATACCCACATTCATTTACAGGAAATAGATAGAGGGACTAAGGAGGTACCCACACTAAAAAAGATGAGTTATTGGAATGAAAAAAAAACTGTATATTAGCAAAATTAGCAGCGATTGTGCCTGTTTCTAAGATAGCACTATTGTGTATGGAAGATATCTGGATGACCCTTAACTTTACCTACAGAAAGGTAAATATGAGACTTGCAATGGAATTTGGCACTTTAAAATGTCACTAATTATATGAAGAGTAAAGAGTGCACATTTATCGTTCTTCATTGGAAGGCTTAAAATATAAAAGATCTGTTCCGAATCTTTATAGATTTCTTATGACACCAATTAGCTGTTCCACTAATGTACATAACATGACATAGATCACACATATATATTATATTATATATATATATATATATATATATATATAATAGTACTCCAATACCACTCATTGATTAGGTCATGAGGTTATGGTGAGTAACTTGTTCATGCTATTATTCATTAGTATTTAGACAAGTCGATATCGTAATGTAAATCGTCGTATTAAAGTCTGTATCTTAATAATAATTTGGTACATAGAATTAAACTTTTATTTTATTAGTTTTGGTAATATATATTATATATATATAATATATATATATATATATATATATATATATATATATATATATATATATATATAGAATATAACTGGTACTAGTCCATTTCTTTTTCATTTTTATTAAATTATTGTATTTTGCATCTCATAATCACACATGAAATAATACAACCTTCTTCTTTCTGAGAGAGGGATCTATTTATGCCAGACTTATGACATATGCTTATACAGGATTATTCAGAAGTCTCAAATAATACTTCCTTTAAAAAAATAATTTTGTATTGCATATTGCATGACAGACTGAAGAATGGCTCATAAATATTCAATAGAAGAATTTGGGGAAATGATCATGATACATGCAAGTTGGCTCTTGGAAGCAGAGGCACTGAATGGAATATTTCCTGACAAATCAAAGCCCTCAGACAATTGAAGACCTGAAGGACAACATCAGAGCGAAATGTACTGGAATCACACCTGAGGTTTTCTTTATTGTTGTATCTGTCTTTCACAAACCCACATTCACATAAGCACGGATATGTGGGCTACATATATTTATACAAGTGTTTCTTTCAGCTGAAAAGAACTCAGTGCTTTTGAAGATTAGATTATGTAAATGCTGATAAAACGAAGAGCCCCTGAAAACTCTTGAGATTTGTCTGAAAAGATATATTCTGTTTTGAACACAACCTGATTCTCAGTAAAAAAATTAATAAATAAAGCATATATGCTTTTTCAAAGTCTTGGTAGGGCAACTTCATAAACCATAGAGTTTACATAAACAATTGTAAATAAAATAATAGTGACTGAAAGAGCTATATAACATTAAGGGGTAGATGTCGGTATAGGCGCAGTGCAAGTAATTGCGTTTGCAAAATTCAAATTGCACTACACCCTATGTAAACTTAACACTTAACTTACTTAACATGCAGAAATAATGGTCCGCAATTATGATAATGAGGGTCTCAATGAACGCATCGGTCTATTTAGTGGCCACTTGCAGCCAAGAGATGACAGAGTTAAGAGTACAGAGAGCAATATCCTCTGTATGACATTTGTGGAGCACGAAAATACAAACCAAAAACAAATATGTCAAAGGAAGGGCATCAAAGTCCTCTGATGCATGCAAAAGAAAAGAAGAGTTTTCAGAGAAGAAGGTGAGAGTCCTATGGTTGAGGTCATTCAACATGAAATGGAGTTGTTTGCAAAAGCCTCAGCCAACATCAGTTATGCTAGTATCCTTAAGAAATTATATCTATTGGCCTGCCCTTTTCAGCATAACATCCAGAAATTTGCCTAGCACTGAAAAGGTGGATTGGGCTATCCCTCCAGGCATTCCAACTGTGGTCTGAAAGGAACCATAGGCTAAGTAGTGAGGAGAGCACATCACTTTCATGTGTGCAGGGATAGTGGTCGCTAGATTGACACTGGGGTCTAGTTCATCCCTCAAATCAGATATTAGGTCTTGGATGACTTGCGGAGTGAGACGATAACGCTTTAGCACCGCATCCTCTGGCATCCCAAACAAAGTGATGCTTCTACAATGGTTTGCACCTTGTAAGAAGAGGTGTAAAGTTTTTGGAGGGACAGCAATTGCCTAAGTGCAAGGCAAAATCCTTACATCTCATTATAATGTTTGCGCCCGCTTAGTATCCAGATCCCATCAAATTCCATGCTCTTTTCTTCATTTGAATGCCTTTCAATATAATTTTAATAGATTAATGATGGCAAAGTGTACATTTGATAGTGGGTGCCAAACGTCATGTGAACACCATTCTTTACAATCAAGCTTAACGGCATTATAGAAGTTTTACACCAGCAAATCACTTTGCCTATATCCTTGCATCTACCCCTAAATGTAGAACAAGGGTCACAGCAAAGGTAAAGAAAGGTATTCATTATAACACGGTATATGTTATATATACGCTATACTTTTAAATGGCTTTTACATACCATATATGCTTCATAGGGCTTTTGAAGTTGCTGCCCTGCTGTGATTTTAATATGTGTTAACAGGTTATTATTCTTGAGTAGGTAACTTAAAGGCATTTCATACCTTGACACATGAAATGTGTACTTTATGTCACATGTTTAAGCTATTTTTTAATGCTTTGCTAACATGAGATGACATGCTTGAAGTGATGGCTTCATTTCATATATGAATCATATGAACCATATATGAAGGCCTTCACATATAATTGATCTAATTTTTTGGAGAGGTGGTGGCTGTCAGGGCACCCCTGAGAGTGTTTTGTTTTGTAAATTAAAGCAATCATTCTTCTTCATATAAAACAGTTGTTAATCTGATTTAAGAAAAATAAGTATAACATTTATGCAGCGTTAATTGTTTCCTATAATACTAAACACTGTATTGTGTTTTCTTCCCCAACGAAGGCCTTCTTCCTTCAACACTTCACATGAATTATTTAAATACAAGTAAAATGGGAGCAATTTGAATATAGATAAAAGTCCATTTGATAATGTAAATTACCATTTTAAAAAACTCTTTAATCTGCAAATAAATGTTTTTTTTCAAGCTTTTCAAAGCTGGGCAGTGGAGTGAGGGGAAAGGAAGATGTCACGAGGAGGAGGGAATTACTAATCCCCAAGCTGTCAATAATTACTAGATTATTTACACATGCACACTCCCATATCCCAGTTTGCAGTGTTTCATTTACACTTTGACCCCCCGCCCAGCAGCAGAGGCACATCAAAATGACCCCAGCATCTGCCTTGTGCCGCACTCTTGTCAAGAAGAGGAAGCACATCATTTCAAATGTGCATCCATTAGTGGTTTTCTGTTTAGGGGGAGAACACAAAAGAAAATAAAGAACTCATTGTTGATAAGCTAAGGATGTATTTTGTACCATTTTACAGTTCTTATGACTATGGGTTTTAAATTTACTACTACATTACGGACAAATTGAAAAGTGTTCATCTTTCCCCTTTATATACAATATTGCATCCATATCAATTTCTGATCTCATCTCTAAAGCAGTGAGGACTTACTGTATAAGCAAAACCAAGGAGCCTCAGTATTTTTAAAACTGTAACATTCCAGTAAACCCAATGCTTTTACTTGAATGCTTTTGGAACGTCAGTGCAGCTAACGTTAATAAGAGTATTATTACATACTGTAGAATTAGTCGGTTTATGTAGCTATTGATATAGTGCCAAAACACACAGTGCTTCTGATTGGTTTCTGAATGTAGAGCCTCAAAAATATTTTCAGTGTCCTGACTTTTTTTGCTCACTAAATAAAAAATGGATGATTCTCGTGTACTTTACACGTTTTAAGTATTATGTAAAACAGTGATAAAAAATGAGGCTGAGATTAGATGTGCTGCCAAATGTAATGCTATAGCTGAACATTATATATAATATATATATAATCTATAATATATATATATATATATATATATATATATATATATATATATGTAATGAAACAGTTGAAACATTTTGGGTTATTACATTTGTATCAGTGGGATTTTTCTATCTAACCTTGTTGGCCTGTCAAAGAATTTGGCATGCAATAACCTGATAATGAAACACACTTTACCGTGTGGGCAGAGGGTTTGATAATTCCAGTCCTGATCTGCCATTCCATTTCAGGTTTGATAGGTTCTATATAATACATGATTACTACTCTAGACACCCATCAAGTAAGGGTTGTACACTTAAAATGTCTTTATTACCAATGTACAGCACAATGGTACAGTAATTACCTGTCAAAACGTGGCAGTGAGGTACTGCAAGCTGGCAGTTTCAGAGAATACAGTATAAGACGGGTCACAAAAACATTGCATTTTATATATATATATATATATATATATATATATAGCGTTCAAGTTAAGGGGAATGAAACCAATGAATAGAGAAAAATGGGTAATCGGGAAATATGCAAATTTTAGCATTTCAAGAGCCAATCAAATTGCACAGTTACAATTACAGTTGCTTTGCACTAATGAGCCTAAAACAGGGCGAAACATGTTTGCAGATACTGTGCTTTACCTTTTAAAATGCTGTGAATGTCGAAGCCTTTAGGTTGCTTTCACGCAATTTGATTTACTAATATTGTAGTAAGGACTTCCCTGATCAAAGCTGGTCTGCGCCCTTGAAATAGAGTCCCAGTCTCAGAACGACAATTCAGTGCTTTGTGCACTTTTATTGATTTAACATCACAACAAAAGTTTAAACAAAACATAGTTCTAGTTTAACAGACTCATCTAGTTGATGAAATGTGTTGAGTTTGCATGTGCTGTGCGTCTCTTTGTCATTCTACTGTGCATTTTCATTGGCTGTTAACATGATGTAGGCTAAATATGCACCAATTAAGTCAACAGGTTAGTGTGAAAGGTAAACAGGTGTTCACCTCCTGAAGAACACATTATTATGGAAGCTTTAAAAAATGACATATTTACTGAATTACCAGTGTGTGAACTTCCCTGGTTTGTAAGCCTGGAAACCACGGCTAGCTATTTCAAAAGATGTTCCTGTTTCCCAGCTCTCTTCTCACAGCAAATCCAGCAGGTTTTACACATTTGCCGCCTTTATTTTCCTTGTTCACATGCAGTCATTTTTCTTTTTTTTTTTTTTTTTTTTGTTGAAATCTGTTTAATTGATAATGATCTTATTCAAGAGTAATAATACTTTGGAGTGGTACTGGGTAATGTATTTTCCTACCCTATAATGTGTGCTACCACTACTGTCTGCCCCGCATCTCCCAATCACTTTAGATGCTTTTGGTTTATGTATTTATTCACAACTCAAATGCCAATGTGTAATTATTGCTCATTGGATTATTGCTTAAAAAAACAAACAAACAAACAAAAAACAACTCCTGAGTCATGAATTATTTGGGGCATAACTGCAGCAGTTATATTGGCTGTATTTGCCCATTTTCCCATTTTGAAATATCACTGTCCTGGTCACAAAAGCAAAGTTTGTGGGGAATAATAGCCATGTTCTATACTTTTGAGGCATAAGCAATTAGGAAATAACACTTACTACCCAGGAACAAAAAAAAAATAAAAAATGTTGTTACACAGTGTAATAATATACCACTAGTCATATATCTGTTTCCTATTTGCACTGTATGGAAAGCTTTTGTTTAAGATTAACTTCATACACACAAGTCTAAATCCAGAGGTGAAACCTGATACACTGATTAAGACCTGACCTTTGTAGAAGTTTTAAAATAAAATTACCAGAAAAATGCATGGCTATAATGTGAGCACTGCACAATTGGTTCTGTAATAAATGTGGTCCATTATAATGTATTTCACAAATAAATACTCAACAACCTAATTTTGCTCCAGCAAACACTTGTAATAAGGAATTAATAACATGATCTTAAGAACTTTCCTGCTAATTGTCCATGTGGCAGTACAATTAGGGAGGTGTCTTCCTGAGTGCTGCAGATCCAAAGGCCAGGGCTGTCCAGAGCAGCAGGAGATTCCCGGGTGTTCTTGTCACAGCTAATGGTCCCGTTAGGGCTGAACAAGCAGCACATGCTAATTCCCCTCCACTTGTGACAGGCGGTCGCCATGACGATCCACAACATGCAGTAACCTGGGTGGATAATGCAACAAGCTGGTACACCATAAAAAGGCAAGAGTGTCTTCAAAAGGAACTATCCAATCCATACCATCATCATCATCATCATCATCATCATCATCATCATCATCACTGGGGCCCTGTTGAATAAGATGTCACATCTGTTGCATCTGAAACCCCACATAAACGAAAACTATGAGCGCCAGTGATGGACAGGGACAGTCCCCATTGGAAACTGGGAATTGGCTGGATGGCCAGACTGTACATATTCACAACAACATTGACAGTGCTTTAGCGTGACCTGAGGTTAAATTTGAGATGCATTAAACGCAATGTAAAATGTTTACATGCCGTGTTAACAATCAAAACATGTATTATGCATTATACTGCATGGGGAGCAAAGTATTGAGCCATGGGGCAGGGGGGTAAATTTAATAGATGCAATTAAAACACACAGATTGTAAAAGTGATATCCATATCAGTTAAATTGTGCAAAAAAAAATGTCATAATAAAACAAAAGACACATATAAAAAGCACTGATATGTTAAAAATAAATGGTTATTGGGAATTAAGTCATTTACTGCAGTAATCACTATAATATATTTGACATGGTCAACAGATACAGCACATAACACTGTAGTAATAAAGAAATGTTTGTATACTATTGGATTGGTAATGATCTGGTATTTTGCAGCATCGTTACATAAACCAGACGTGTAAGTTTAAAATAACATTGATAAATAAATAAATAAATAAATACACCCCCTATTCTTTTTTAAGGTGCTATTTAAGAGATCAGCCAGCAGATTATGCTTTGAATCAATCCTGGGAATGTAGGGTTAACTTCTCTGGCCTTTGTTTTATTTTTTTATTTTTTTTAAATCAGCAAATGCCTCCCCAAGCACAAACGTGTTAGTTAATCAGAATTCTTCTAGCACTACCAGGAACATTTCGGTTTATTGTTTGGTATTAACATAATATGCTGGCGCTGCTAATAATGCATTGCCATACGCCATATATTGATTCAATGGAGAGGATTAATTACAAAACAGGGTTAATTGTAGCTAGTAGTTCTGTCTGAGCTAGACAAATTATCAGGACCCTTCAACTATACAAATTCCTTTTAATTAATGGGCTTTGTCAATGGGCTTTTGACAATAAACAGGAAGCTGTAAAAGGAACAGCAGTAGCAATATACTTCATAGTACTGCAGCTACAATCAATCCCAGTTTTATAACAAAATATGATTCTTTGGAGCATTTTTTTCTTGTGCGATCCTTAGAAAGAAGACAGAGTTGATTACGGTTGTGTTTACATTCCTTAAAAGGCAGTTTTAGCTGCAGGCACATTTCCAGCATACTCCTAATCGACTCAGTGAACCAATCAGAAATGTTCCCTCTAATACAATACATGCTGCAACAGCAAGCTTCAGGTTATTCTAAAAAAAAATATGATTTTAATCGGGGCAACATTAACAGTACTCCATATTTTGGGACATGCATTGACCTTCCACAGTGACTGTCGATAATATCTCTGAAAATCAATATTTCACTTGAAAAAATTAAGTGTTAATTATCCCATTTTCAGATGTTGGCCGGCAGGTTGTGAAAACCAAGCTAGTTACATGGGACCTAAATAACTGCAATAATGAAATTGATTAATTTATATATGAGGGAAAAAGGCATTTTTTAAACCTTGCATGTATAATTAAAGAAAATGCTGAGGGCTTTAAACCAACAGAATTGTCAGCTTAATTGTTCATATACATGTGTTCCAGTCATTTCCAATGTGTACAACTTTATTTTACACAATAGTAGTCTAACCAATTAATTATTTCTGACTAACCATTAATGAATACATTTGATTAATCTCTATTCAATTGGAATGGAAGTGAATTTCCTTTTCTGAAGAATCATGTAGGAAGCAGCTGCAAGGTTTCCAGTTCCAGAAACATATAACTGCACGTAGAATCAGGACACCTTCTTTTGAAATGCAATTTTGCACTGCATCTACAGGTAAACCATGAACCCCGAGGTTATTTCTTGCTACAAACTCTGGAAACAGAAATCCTTGGCTGGCATCAACATTGAATTATTTCTCTATGCCAGTCATGGATAAGCAAGGAATGGAGCCTTCTGTGTATTTAACGCACTGGGTGTGCCCCTCTCTTCCAGATCCTTGTCAGTCTAGCTTAAACTGTTAGCTGTTGTATGAGGATTGTGCAATGAATGGTGCAAAATACCATCAGAGCAACTCTGGCACAATCTAAAAACCTCAAATAAGGATTTGCAAACAAGCAGAATCAGGATGACATTAGCAGTTGACTAAACTGCTCGTGTTGCCAAAATATGTCCTGTGTGCCTTGACTGGGAAGTTTGTGAAGGTACCGTAAGCAAGCACTTGTCCAAGTCATTCGGACAGTGAGGAACAACACATCATTCTTTTTCAAAGGAAATCAGAAATGCCAGGCATTGTGATTTATCACAGCTGATTGCTTGTTGTACCTTGTTATTTGCGTTGAACAGCTTTTTGTCTCATAAAAAACGCCTTTGCAGACAACTGAACAGAAGAAAGTCTGCAGGACCTGCGTCAAAGCTCATAAAGACAACCCTGACTCAATTGGGGATCAATTTTTATAAAATGCCGAGGTTAAAATAAAGGCTTTGAAATGAGAAATGTGGTGGCCATCGGATGAATGTCAGCTGCCTACAGTCACTTTTTATTTGTTGCCATTTTAATTTGTGACCATATAAAGTTCCCGGTAATTGGAGGACTATACTTTACTGAAGGAGAATTGTTTACAAGGTTATCTTGGAGTGATGTCAAAAATATTGTCCAAAGCAGGCAGCAATCCTGTATTAAGGTCTTAAATCTTAAAAGCAGAGTTGGGCCAGGCATATTCTTGGACCTTCAATGGTTATCAGGTACCAAAGCAAATGATGACAGTGTCTCAGCTGAAGATTGGTGGTCTCCTTTTCAGTACCTGCAATATACGTGGATCTGACCAACCCATCCCTACCTTTTAGATCTTGAAGTCTGGATTAGTATATACACAAGCTGTAACCTTGCAAAGTTTGCACTAGAGTGAAAAACATCTGTGTAATGTGTTTTCTAATAAGCTGCTAAGTAACACTAAATAGGTTCAGTTCTAGTTTTATTTTTTAAGAAATAGCATGATTAATCAATTTACTTAGAGAAAAAGTAAATATCTACATATCTACAGTAGGTAAACCTCATATTTCTTCTAGCTAAGAGATAATAGTGCCCCCTGCTGAACCATTAACACAATTTCCTGCAAAACTTTGGGCTCTGCCTCCCAGTTAATGGAATCAGACTGTTGACTGTCATAAGAAAGTGAAATCTAGCATTAATGCTTTACCAGTAATATCATTTTTTAATGCCTGAACTGATATCTTAGCCTACGTCAGTCATCATTGTTAATGTTCATGGATTTGGACCTAAAACCATGTTACCCATCGTACTGGTTTTATAGGATGACAAAGTGGAAATGAAAAATGACCGATGACAAGAACGTTTAATTATTCATCATCGGTTCAAGTGCTAATGTTGGCAGCAATTTTACACAGTAAAGAATGTATAGAATAAGTAACTGAAAATTAATATTTAATGTTCCAGTGGAAATTACTCTTTGGGCACCATGACCTGGTCAGATAGGAAGGGCATATAAATATTGCTATTAAATTGAAAAGGTGATGAGTGTTTTCCACTATTGCTTCCTCGCTGCAATTTAGGCTAAATCGCAAATATTCCCAAATCCTAAAAACTAAATCTTTTATCAAAGTGACTGAACATTTTTTTTTTTGGGGGGGGGGGGGGGGGGGGGGGGGGGGGGGGGGGTGTGTTTTTCCTGATAAGTGCTACCAAAACTATCAAGGAAGCAGACTACTGCAGTTGCCAGTTTCTTAAGACTCTCTCTACAGACATATTTTTTCAATAGCAGCCTTGAATATCTGATATATTCTCCTTGTTTAAAAATTTCGCACATATTTAAAACATTACCTCACAGACCCTTTTTCGGCACAAAGCTTCGAAAGAGATTATACAGTCAAAAGGCATCTTCTTCTCTGAGGTCTGTCAAACACCTAGCCCATTACAAATGCACTATATCCTTTAATATACCTTAACTATCTCCAAAGGTGTAACACCACCATTGTTTTAGTTTGAACACCTCATAGACGAAACATATAAACAAATTAGATGATTAAATGAACACCATTATTTATTTTGTTGAGGGAACTTAAAAAAAAAAAATACACCCCTCTGGGCAGTAACAAGAGGTGGTTCTGTTTATACCTCTGGCTGACACAGAATAATATGCATTATGAAGCATTCTGGCTTCATTACTTGAACATACAACCATGCAGTCCATTTAATTAAAAAAGAATATGCAGTTTGCCCTCAGTAGACACATTTAAGTGTAGTTTCCTGATTGGATCTTTTTAGCAGAATGGTTGCTAGGTAATGAGCTTTCAGTCTAAAAGCATCTCTTATCTCTGAATCCATAATCATACATTAAGGTGCATTATACTGTGTACAGTCACCATCAATTACTTGCTGTGTTTGCTTCCCTGCATAAAAACAGCTCAGTCTCCTTCAATGTAGATCAAAGAATTTACAGAGTCTGACATTGGTGATGGTGTACTTCAAACCATGAGGCCTTTGGTATTAGATTTATTGACTGAAATGCCATCCTATTTGATGAGATAAAAAAAAAAAAAAAAATCAAAGTTCACCGGCTTGTTTATTAAGACATGATTCAAAAGTATTTCCACTTATTTCACAGTATCGGTATGAACACTACTTAATCTAGCCATCACTTGACTGTAAACACTTTGGGCAGAACTAAGATGAACCATGAAATAATAATTCTCAATCTATGATGCCGCATTAAGCTTTTTAAATAGTGTTAGCATTCAAATTATAATCTTACCTGGCAAGATACACATTTTTTTATGTTGATATAAATGTTCTTTTAGTAGGACAGAACACAGAAATAATGAAGAGCAAACCTTTATTTTTGGATTGATGCCTGCCAGAATCGTATGGGCCTTGTAGGATCCCAGGAACGAATGCAAGCTATCTTTAATCTGAAATCATGTTTAACTGACTTGACTTGCTTTTTAAAATGACATTGTAAAAAAGAATAATCTACATTTTAAAATCCATGTCTCACTGTAAAAAGTGAATTTATAAAATAATATTTCTATGTCTCTACAGCACCTAAAAGATACTGTACACAGACATCAAATACACAATAAAAACTGTCACGCAATAAAAGTCTCAGAACTAACAAAAGATGTCACAAATAATTATCCAACTGATAGAATTCAAAGCACTTTGATAACTATACAAAAAATAAATGTGTATCTCGCTAAGAGATAAACAATAAAACAGTGATCAGGCAAATACCAAATTCATACCTACCTTCAACACGCGATTATAAAATACGAGTGGGCCTTGAAAAACACACCATACCAGACTGCAGTGGTAAGCCCATGTTCTTGCCATGATTGTAATCAAACCTCATTTGCTACATATTTATGAGATTGTTATTTTAATTTCTGCCATAGCCCCTTCCAGTTTTTACAAAACTCAATTTATGGCCAGGGTGTGTTGAACAAAGTGCATTGAACAAGCACTGAAATCATACACACTTAGTGTGAGTAGGCTATCTGTGAGTGTAATCCACTCAAAGGGACTAAGGTTAGTACCACCATTGATCCCAATAACAGTGTGCCACATGATTCAATCATTGGGATCTCCAATTAATGTAGATTAAGCTGTAGTCTACGAAACCAAACCCTTATACACCTTTTCCACTGTACAACTGAGTCTCCACGTCGTGGTCAAGGAGAGCTTGGGTTGTTTTTCCACTGCAGAGCCGAGCCGTGCTACTGACATCACACACAACAAAAGACAGTTGTTAGAAACTACTGTTATTAATTAACTCAGTTTGACAAAAGATGCACAAACAAATATTTATGTCCATTTGCTTCAAATCATCAGAAATTCGGGCATAACCTTTCTCATTTCTGACACACGACTCCATATCTTCCTGAACAATCTGCCCACAGAGAAACTAGAGCCTGCACTTCCTCAGCGGCCCAAGGCATACTTACACATAGAAGATCTACTTTTACCAAAGGTTTCAGAGGCCTCAATTAGCATTTAAGATTAGCAGGGGGTCAATGAAATTCACCTCAGGTTTATTAATTTAGTCCTGTAAAACTTCCTCACTACTTTCATTCTGATTTCATAACTATACTATATTATTGTATGCTTTTACCATGATACACTTCGTGTGATTGAAATGTTTCAAAAAAACTTTCCTTACTTAGCAGGAATCCTAGGGCTACATGTTTCAAAATACATGTATTTACAGAAGTACTGTATCAAAATACATTGATCTATTCTGCCTTCCCTTTGCTGAAACCAGTTGAAGACTTACAATTGTTTTTTGACTTCAATAAGGCAACTTAAGGGAGTGTTTTCACACTTATTTGTCCTTTTAATATACTCATTTACAGTCGTGATTACTCGCACTTGTTTTTTTCCCATTTTTTTGTGAACTGTGGTATTGCTTGGCATGTTGAAAAATACAGGGGGCTGATCAGCATTTCCAATCTGCTACTGTTTCTTAGAACATAGCCTAAACAAAAACGCTGAAATTGTAAAAGCTTCTCTTCGAATTCCTCAGGAAGAGAATGACGTTTCTTTCAAAATGGCTGCTTGTACGTCATGGATGAATCGAGATCGGGCAATAACGTTTGTTTGACTTTTCTCGGCAGCCAGTCACTTTGCTGTTTGTGTACTCAGGTAGTCACATCTTTTGCTGACGATTTTAATACACACATCACTATACAGTTGTGTCCAGCTAAGTGAACACCCCTTGGGAAGCAAGCGAAGCGTTCTCTTAGCCAAAGTGTTCTCTAAGACGGAGCTGACCACCAGACACAATATGAATCAGTAAATAAATAAAATATGTATTACTTGTCCTGACACACGTGCATCAACATATTAAATTAACAGAACAAGTATAAGTTAACAAACTATAATAATAAAAGTAATAGACAAACTAACATTAATAAACTGTCAAAATAAATTAAGACAGCATCCCTACACACGTTAAAAAATGCAGCATCAGCTCTAGATTAATTATGAATACCTCTAAAGGAGCAATATTCAAGATATGCACAAAATTATTTAACAGAATGGTGAAGCAACCCACCAGAACATAAAACATCAAATTGCTCAGCGACTTGTGTCTGGTTCATGTTTTTTACAGGAGCGCAAACAATTTCTAACATTTTGTAACAAGACAAATAGCAGCGCATTTCACAGTTTGTTTACATGTCATTTTGTAGCGATGAGACGCACCCGTGGAAATCAGAATCAAAACAAGGCAATGATAGGACAGCGGTTCTAGAAATATTTAATAAACCAATCAATGTGCCTCAAGACACTCGCAATGACAAGTCACATTTGAAAAGATTGAATAAACCATTTGATGAGGAGTTATCAGGTTAAAAAAACAGTACTGTATCCGTTATGAACAAATCGCTAGTGGTGCCAAAAAGGTGTTCTTTTAAGCAAAGTTCCTGTTCCTTTAGGTGGAGTGTTTACAATGGGATAAATCTGTTTCACCACAAGGGTGTTCTCTTGGAAGGTGTTCCTATAGGAGACTACCAAATTTAAGAAGTTTAAAAAGTTTGTCTTAAATTCAAAGAATATGGTATTTTCTTCTAGTATTGGCATGCAGGTCAACCATGGTTTCTTGACATATTTTTAATTGAGAAACAGGACAAAGCGTACAAATCACAGCACACAAAGATGGTAGTAAGAACACAAAGACTGGGGAGAAAAAAAGCAGGATGTAGAGAAGCAAAAGAAGAGAAGATTCTAGTGCTCTTAATTTTGTTTACATAATGAAGACTGATTATCAATTTGTATCAGTACATAAATGATGTATATACATAATTAAATGATTAACAGTAAAATAATGTTGTTTCCATGTTTTATTTAATTAGTGGTATGGGCCATTGATGGCTTTTATGATGTATTAGTAAATGCTTGCTTTTAACGTAGGAAACAAGGACAGGCACATACAACCAATCTGGTCTAATTAAGGTGAAGATTAGCTATTACTCGAGACATTGATTCCACAAATCCCACTGTGATGCCTGTCTGAAGGGGATGGAAGAAATAATGTTGCCCCCCCCCCCCCCAGATTGTTTTGGACCTTGCCACTTCTGGAAAAGATGTGGAAACAATGTTTGCAACTGACACTGTATTTTGGTCTTCTCTTTGAGATACAGCAAGGGTAGTAGTAACAGATAATGAAGAAATATTATTTTGCCTTTGTTAGGCCAGTATGTCAAAGGGTTGTGGATTATTGTCCATATTCAATTCTGTCCATTATAACAATATTTTTCCAGCTGAATATTGTGAAAGGTTTCACATTTCAGCACCATCATCTCCAGGCAACTGCAATCTGTCTTCTCTGGATACAATATTTCTACAATAACCTTTAAGCCTAACCTTTGGTTCAACCGTAATAGATTAGCCTAATGTGGCTGCAATCAAGCAAGTAGATGATCATTTTTATAGAAGATAAATCAGTTTCCTCTGCAATTCTGTCCTACATATTTTAGTCATATACAAAGTATTCAAGTCAACATTAATTGTGAACACTTTAGCAAGGTAATAGGAATGGGCTTAACTGCAATGTGCTTTTTTCATATTTAAATAAATACATATTAAAATATTTTAAAAATGCAATTAAATAATTTAAAATATCAGCCTTCTTGATTGGGGCTATATATCTTATTGTGAGCAAGGACTGTTTGGTACTCATTCTTTATATTCTTTGCCTCAGACATAACTTTCTACTCACATGATCCTTAGTTTTCTTATTGTGCTCAAGAGGAAAACTGTATAAACTGATCTCCTTAATTATATTACTCAAGCAGGTAATTATAACATGAAACTTCTAAAACAAACATGTACTGTATGACATTTAAACTAAATATTGTATAGGCCTATCTTTCATAAGGAACTGTTAAATATTCCATAAACAGTAATCTCCCAAAACAATAGTCAGTTTATTTGAAGGATCATTAACTTTAATACTCTTTCTGTAATTAAAATGTTAAATATGTAGCAAAGTAAACAATGAGCTCATGAAAATGCCGCCGGCTTCATGCTGAGACTGCCAATGCTTTTCAGTTCGGTTTTATCTTTTGTCGGTATCATTTGGTTTGGAAATGTACGTAAATGTCTATTTTGGTTTGGATTCAGTTTGGGAAAATCAAAACCGTTGCATCCTTACTTCAATACAATAGTGGTTAAAGAATATCATAACTTAAAAGGGCACATAAGGACCTTTTTTATTTTATGTTACACGTTCCCATGTGTTGCTACAACTGTTTACATAAGGTGTGTACTGTTTTAATTATTATTTTTACATTTTGACCACTTTTTAAAACTTTTAAATTGCATTCCCTGCCTCAAGATGGCTTCCCATGTACCTGCATGGACCTCTCAGAACTACATTTCTCATCATCCTCCTGCTCACATATGTAACTGAAATGGATCTACCAGTGAGCAGGACAATGGAAAATGTAGTTCTAAGCGGTGCGTGTGGGTACATGGGAAGCCATCTTGAGGCAGGGAATGCAATTTAAGTTTAAAAATGTGGTCAAAATGAAATAAAAAAATGAATACACACACATTACGTAAACAGTTCTAGCAGTACATGGGAAAATAACATAACAAAATAAAAGGTCCTTGTGCCCTTTAATACACCATAAAGAGCATTTTATGGAAGAATTTTGGAAGAAGTGTCTCTATAGCAGACAAAAGATAAAGGATGGATTTGCAGCAAAGAAGCATGAAACCCTCAAATAATGATAAGTAGAAACACCTAAAGACAGAACAGAGTTAAAAGTAAGGTCTGCCAGGCAGCAGAGTACCACACAGGGTGGGAAATACATTTCCAGCATTTATTTGTTTAATTGCATTTCTTTTTAACATTTCACCTGGTTCCAAAATACAAGTGAAAATAGGTATTTGTTTCCCACCCTGAGAAAGAACATGATATCAGAAGCATAGTGAGGTGAAATACAAGAGAAAAAAAGATAGTGAGAGAAAGGCAGCAGAGACAGAAAAGGTGAATATAGAGCTACAGAAGTGTTTATTGAGCATGCTACAGAGGTAAGCAGAGTACACAAGGCGAAATTAACACAATCATCAAACCTTCCAACTTGTTAGAAAATTATTTTTTTTTAATTGTGCCACTTTCAAATTATACTGAATTTTACATTTCTAAAAGATGTAAAAACTTAACTAATATAGAAAATATACATAAACCCCACCCCCCAACAGACCACAGTATTTTTTATTTTATTTTAAACTAAGTACATAGATGTGGGGGAACATACAAATTGGTCATTTAACAGCTGATCATCATAACGCTGGTATATTCTGAGCCATGTTTGTTACAAAGCCTGATTTTTGAAATACAAAATATTTCAAAAGGTTTATTAAAACTGAATAGTATAATGTAAGGTAAATTAAGACTAAAGGCACATAAACTTTGGTCCCACCAGGTTGTCAGCTTCAGAAAACTACTGCAGCTCACTTCTGTTAGCTTTTTATAATGCATGCAACAGTAGTTTCTCCAGAACTATCTATACCAGTCAGTACATGCTCAAAAGTCAACAGTCGTTTTTAACTGTAAGTACAAACTAAAAGATGGCAACATATAAATGCACATAAGCAATGCTGAAATACATCTACAAAAGTATATTTTAGTCATAAGCAACATTTATACCACATTTCTCAGCAGTGGTAGTGCAAACATGATAAAAAAAAAAAAAAAAAAAAAAAAAAAAAGGTTAGGATCTCAGTAATGTTCAGCTGGAGTTAAAGCTTTATCTTTGGTTGTACTGATAAAGCAGGCCAACAGCTAAAACAGAAATGTAAAATATGGTAGTTTAGCGAAGCAATACATTAACTACTTGGAAAGATTGGCAAAAAAAAAAAAAAAAAAAAAAAACAGCAGTTCTGTTAATAATGGTTACACTTTTGAGGAACATAACTTCACAATCTGTACAGGGACTTTTTTTTTTTTTTTTTTTTTTTTTTTTAAGAAATCCATTCCTACACTATCTGAACCAATGTGCCAAATTGTGATTTATAATAGTTTGTCTAAATGTATTACTAATACAATGCTGATACTATTTTGTCAAGTAAGGCACGTATCTTGTCAACTAATCTGATAATAAAATAAAAAAATAATAAGAATCTGGAATTTATAATAAATGGGGAAAAAATTTAAGATCAGTCCAATACTGCTGCCTTTTCTCTCACTCTCTCTTTTTCTCCAAAGGAATGACCGATAACTGAACTTAAAATGTCAAACTCTGGTCCCCAGTGTCCTGAAACAGTCAACAGGTATTGCCACACTAAACAGCATGAGCAGATTTTATAGCATTCTGTTATCATGCTCAAATGGTTGATTTGGAGAAGGAAACTCTCAGGTGGTGATTGTCTCCTAGATTGTAATTGTGAAGGTCAATCAAAGCTTGAATTGCTTCCTCAACAGTAGACATCTGAAGAAGTGCCATTTTGTGATCTCTGCAGAAATAAGGACTATGTTTAGAAACTGTGGTTACTTTAACCAAAACATGTTGCTTTAACATGTGCAGCGATCGAGCAACAAAACTTTAACATATGAAAAAACATTAAATTTTACTTCCCTGTTTACAATGAAATTCATTCGAAAAAATCCAGTAATTAATGTTTTACTTAAGTGCTTTGCAACAGATAGTGCTAAACTACATTAACAAAAAGGTGACCCTAGTTGTAATTACATTAAAAAAAAAAAAATATATATATATATATATATATATATATATATATATAAAATAAAAGGAAAAAAGCTTACTGGAAAAACTTGAAAGCTTTCACAGTGCCACCGGAGTTTTCAAACAGTGTTCTAAGATCTTCCTCTGTTATGGTTTGTCTGTAAGAGAAAAGGAAAACTTGAAGTACATCAGCTATAAGCAATTACAATTCCAAATCACATTTTTGCTGTGCTTACGGGATATTTGAGAGATGAAGAGTTGCAGAAGGTGGAAATATATTCTGAAAGTTCTTTGAACCAGGCTTTTTGAATCGATGTAATGGCGAGTTAGTGAAATCCTTTGTCAACCCTTGGTCATCAAGTCCCTCCCTTGGTAGCTGTACGGTTTGATGTTTCGACAAAGTCACTCGTATTATCTTTCCATACATCTTTTGACCATTCAGATGACTCATTGCTGAGAGAATGAAACAAGCAATCAAATTATTTTCAAATAGCACCAAAAATTACCATTTATTTCTGAATTTAGATTCCTCCACCCCCCACCCCCCACCCATTTAAAGCTGTTATTGAGTTGTGCAAATATATATTTCAACATCTCTGATAATCTCACTAGTTGATGATGTTTTATGGGACATCTCTGCAACAGAAGGGGGATTGCTGAGGCTCTTAATTTAGCATATCTGGGTTGCATTCAGTGAGTCAGTCCAGAAATGTCTTTGTTAAAAGTGCCAGTGGAAAAAAAGGTAAATGACATCACTAAAGTATAGCCTTGATCTTGTTTCCACCAATTATGGTTCCACAACATCTGCGTTGTTGCTTCGTTATATAAAGTCATATAAACAAAAAAACCTGCAACAAGGACAAAGTCTTACCAAGCTGAGCTTGATTCCCATCTGCCATTTGAATGAGTGCACTGTCTTTCTTATTGTACAGTATCTTCACGCGCTGAGCATCCCCATAAACACCTTTTTAGAGTGAGAAGCAGTTAGGAAATAATAATAATCCTCAATTTCACTACAGACTGACATAGACATCAATGAGAAAAGATAGAACATTCATCCAAATGAATACAAAAAAAATATCAAGATTTGAATAGAGACTGAAGAGAACACATTCTGATACACCCTCCAAAAAAGCTATGTGGAACGGTAAAATTAAAAGTACATGCAAAACAAATACAGCATGCATTAACTAAAAACTGTAGCTATGGAGAGAAGTTTAACAGCAAAAGGAAAATAAAATAAGGAGGGGAAGAGAGAGAGAGAGACAGACAAGAGAGAAAGAGAAAGAAGTAGCAAGATAATTACTACTAATCTACAAGCCAAAAAGCTAGCTATGAATAAGGTGAACAAATATTTAAAATCAATACTAAAAAATAAAATAAATAATAATAAAAATAAAAATAAAAGTATAGTGCTAACGATAACATACCGAAGAGGGTAAACAGACTTTGGGGCGTAACCATCTTTAGAAGGAGAGAAGAGCAAGCAGCATAAGACAGGAAGAGAGAACAGTCGAGGAAGAGCGGAGATGAACAGATCATCCATAACGAAGGGTGGTTTCCCGTAGAATGGTGAAGTGGTCATGGATCATGGTTCAAGGCAGTTAATTGGGGCAAGTTGGTCCGAGGAACATTTTGTTCAAGCACAAAGCATGAACAGAGGGTGGGGGGGGGGGGGGGGGGGGGGGGGGGGGTAATGAAAAGGGAATGGGGAAAACAAAAAGGACAAAGTAGGAAAAGGTAAGGGGTGAGAAAATAAGTTAAAGGATTGGAACAGGGAAGGGGAGGTGAAAATGCAGAATAAAAGGAGTAGGGGAACAAAAATAAAATATAGGTCAGTACATAGGAAATGCAGGAGTTTTGGTCAGAGAATGGCTGGTTTAATGTATTTTACAAGAAAAAAAGTGTCAAATGTAGTCACCCAAGACAAACATGGGTAAAGTACATTTAAATCAAAGAATTATAGAGCACAGCCTTAATGAGACAAAAAGGGCATGCAATAGAATTTAAAGACTATGTTTTATATGCTTAAGCGTTGCAGAGTATGAAATGCAGGCAAATCAACTGTTTTAGGTGGCGCTCTGGTTCAAACATTGCTAGCATGCAGGCGTACAGCTGAAACCACCTTGCAAAGTTAAGGTAACAAAACAAAGAGGAAACTGTTTAAAACCACAACGCCAATTTTTTTGGGTGACAAATCAATCAATTCCCAAAACAGTTATAGAAAAATCCCTACATTTCATATCAGCTTTCATAGCAAGAGAAAATAGTTCAGAGAGAGTGAGAAAGAGTCAGGACAGTAAACACAAAACAACTAGAGCTTAGAGAGAAGAGACCAAGAATTAAAGAGTTTCAATTTACAAGAAGGGAGTAAAGAAGGAGTTTAGAAGACCGTGACCAAAAATCTGCAAAAAAAATACTGAGAAGAAACTGAGAAGAGTGCCTCATCAAGTTCTTTTGGAGAACCTTGAAAGAAAAAGGTATTTACGTAAAGCAAGAGAGAGAGAGAGTTAACAAATGTGACATTGCAAGCACAAGAACCAAAACTTAAAATAATATTTAAAATAATTTAAATTATATTTAGCAAACAATGAACACTTGGGTCATATTACTTTATTACATTGTACAGTTTCTGGCATCAATGTAATGCTAATGTATTTACTATTTCCTAAACAACAAAATTTGAAAAAACAGTAAAAAGATGTTTTAACATTAAGGAATTAAACATCAAGTACTGCAAATGCATCTCTTAAACTGAAATAAGTTACAGCTACACAATCTGCAGCTAGTTTGAAAAATGTATTTATGTAAAAGTCTTATACTATATCAACCACAAACACTGTATATGAACAACACAAAGACAATGGTAAAAAATGCAACTTAATAAAGCACACAATGGTCAGCTCAGTCAACAGAATGAGAATGCGGACTGATCTGATTGAGTGTTGCTCACTGACCTCCTCATTAAGGTTGCTGACCAGGAGAACGCCACTGTTGGAATGAGAAACTCCAGACAGCGCCACTCGACCTGCGGCCGCCGCTGCTGCTGCTGCAGCACTCAAAGGACTGAGAGCTCCTGGAACAGTTGCAACAGGAATCTCTGGTTAGCAAAATGCACATAAGCTGTTCCTGGCAACCTAAGCACAAGCATTCTAAACTCAATGCTGTAAGTTTGTGTCTATATAGCCATAAAGGTATGTATACTCTTAATTATTGTGACCCAGTACATTGTTAAAAATATATAGGCACTTCTTGTTAAAACACTCAGATTAGACAATTTAGTGATATTAAGAATTTTCCCAGCCAAATTTGGCAGTCGCTTATGGGAAATTACTTGTAACAACTTCAAGAATGTCCTGTTTGTGAGCCATAAAACTGAACAAATTTACGGTGTGAAAATAATTCTAATCAAAATTATAAAATAACATACCTCCAGTCTGTCCAAAACCGAGTGAAGAAGAAAATGCTCCTCCACTAGAATAAGGCGACACCATTCCAGAAGGAGTACCTGAAAAAGAGGTGCATCTTACTCTTTTGACAAGAGGCCGATCAGCTACTGATAACTTAATTCTACCCTCAATAAATAAGGGAAAAGTACCATCTTAAACCTAAACAATAAAGTTTGTCTAATACACCTATTTCACTTGTCCTCTCTGGAACTCTTTCTAGTTTAGCAAGAGCTTTTCAATCAAGCATTTTTTTTTTTTTTTTTTTTTTTATCCACAGCAATGTAAAAATCTGTTTCAGAACAATAAAAGGGAAACCAGTGAAACTGTCGATCAAGATATTAAAGGACTTTAAAGACTTGAAAAGACAGAAGATTATTAAAACTTGGAACAAAGGTTCTTATACCTTGATTCTTACCAAGCAGAGACGAATCCTTCACAGAGGGGTCCATGGCTGGCTGCCCATCCCCAGCTGGCAGCTCTGGGCGAGTGTAGTCACGACTCTTGTCGTTGTTGTACTTCACATTCAAATTCACCAGTTTAGAAAAGTCAATACGCAGCGTGCAGCAAGCATTGTAAATGTTCTGACCATCCAGGGCCTTTAACAAAAAGGAACACCAAATATTAATCAGCATAACATTGAAAAACACATTTAAAAAAAAAAAAGTATCTATAAAATCACAAAACCCTACATCTGTGTTCTAATTGGCATGCTATAGTTTACTTTATTTTTTGTTACTCACCAGCTTGGCTTGCTGGGCATTCACTGGGTCACTGAACTGCAGCAAAGCTTGAAACTGGTTGTTCTTTGTGAATGTTATGATCTTCATGACAGTTCCAAACTTGGAAAAGATCTGGCAAGTCAAAGTTTTGTGATTACTCAACAGCTTACTGTACATGTCTTCTGCATGTGTATACCTATAACAAGATTTACTATTAGTTAAGATATCCACGCGAAAACAACACAGTCAGTAACAGAAATATTAAAATACTTCATTGACCTTTAAATGTCTTTCTTTGTGTCACTAGAATTGAAATAATGACAGTCAAACAGAACATGCAATTAGCTTACCTGCTGAAGGACATCTAGTGTAACAGGGTAGAACATGTTGTCAATAATGATTCTCAGCACTGGGCTCTGTGCTGGTGTCAATGCACACTCACTAACTGCTGTCCCAGATATGGGCGTACTTGCTGACTGAACAGCAGTCACAGCTTGAAGGACAGCCTGTGCACGCTACAATGAAAAAGTTAATAATGTTCAAGTGTTACTAAACAATTCATGTCAATGTCACAACATCTTGTGTGCATCCAAATGAAGCTCTTGCAGGAGTACAAGTAATGTGCTTTGTTGTACAACAGACTATAACCTGAAGACATTTTACATTTTGTAGATAAGTGTATAAAGCTGCTTTCACGTTTATTTTAGGTTGTTTCAAAGCAACTTTAAAAAATGACTTGACACGAGACTACAGGGTAGATGTAGTGATAGTACCAGAGAAAATGGCAACCCTAAATGAACACCTTTGCGGTCCTATGTTGGACCAGGTCCGACATTACAATTTTCCCTTTCTCATCATCAGATGTCAAGCACAGGTCTCTAGAGCCAAAAAAAAAAAAAAAAAAAAAACGTGGCAGATCTAAGCAATACAGAGCCCCTGCACCACAGACCTAACACAGAGGTTAAAAAAACAAACAAGATAGCTGCTTCTGCATCCAGCGCCCAAAGAATATCATGGACATTTTCAGAGCTTTTTGGGATGTTAATAAAATAATGACTTGGATCGCATTATTGCGGAGTTTGGTGATAAAACAAGTGATCAGGAGAAGATTTATCAGTATGCACTACTACGAAGAGGTATGTGATAAATAAAGCGAACAAGCAGTGGGGCTTCGCTGGAGATGCAGTACTGAGTGTCCTGTTGATATTTAAACCTGTTTTACTGTGAAAAAAAAAAACACTTTAACAACACGTGTAAAACAAACAGTGCGTGTGAAAATAAATTGGACCTGACGCTCCTGACAGGCGCTGAATAAATAGACCGCAAAGGGTTAAGACCAATGTCTCTTCAAACAGAACAAAACTACAAAAGCTTGGACATTAAAATATAACTGTAGAGATCTATTACTTTAACCTGATTAATATAACAGGTTACCTGATTGAGGGCACTGTCAGTCTTTAGTTCTTTGTGATTCGAATATTGGATGAACACAGGCACATTACGAACATGAGGCGTCACAGCAGTGTAATAATTAACCATGGTAATAGCTGCTTCTTCACTTCCAAGCTCTAAGAATGCCTGTTGGTAAAAATGAATACCCATAAACAAACATTCTACTTTTTTTCTGAACAATAAATATTTCAATTAAAATAAAATGGAGTGTCAAATTAGAACGTGTTGCTCTCTACTTAACCAGTAACAAAAACATGTTAAAGACTTCATAATGCAGATTTCCTGCAATTTAGTTTTGGGTAGTGGGAAGCATTTCTTCTGAACAGTATAGAAATATTTAAGTTTTAGGTGACAGGGTTTTCTGCAGGTACAAAAAAAATACAGCAGTAATTCTCTCATTAGGGGCACTTAGTGTGAGGTGTCACTGAGAAACAAGACACTAATTACATACCTGATTCTTTCCTTTTAGCATTAGAATATTGGTGACCTTCCCAAAAGGTAAGCCTAGGGCAATAACTTCCGTCTCTGAAACTTCATTGGGCATCTTCCTGATGTGAAGGACACGAGAGGGTGCACAATCCATCCTGTCTTCTACTCTTAGTTTCTTGTTATCATTGCCATTAGCTGTAAAGAAGATACCATTTTTTGAGAAGACCAAAATGTTTAACTCCAGTCATGTTACATATTTATAGAGGACAGAACCCCCCTTTTTTTTGCATGGGACTAGGGACACAACATCCTAGAACGGGATCTATTCACTTGATCTAAACAGCTGTGATCCAAACGCTGCCAACTTTGTTATGTTTTCTGAATTTATTAATAATGGAAAAATACATTTTTTGTAATAGTTTTCTTTTCATCACAAAAGAAACAAAAAACATAAATACCTACCAGTAACCACCATACCACTCATGCTAGAATTAGGGCTGTTGTATAGACTGCTAGACAATAGCTCATCCGATCCTCTCTGCAAAAAACACAGACAACACAACATGGAAATTCACTGAAAGATCAACACCAAATGCAATCCATGAGAACTAGAAAATCCAAACATTCAGCTCTCTCATCCTAATGGTTTGCAAGAAAAGTGCCCCAAAATCTGACTCATTTGACATTTAAAACAAGACTACACTGTAGTGCTGGGACGAACATGGAATTTTTATGTTCAGATATTCGTTTTCAAAACGTTATCAAAGCCATTATATGTAACATTGCATTAAAGTTGTAAAATATCCCAGAAGAAAGGCCTTACTTTAACCTTGTGAAATAACTACAAAAACACAGAAAGCAATACAGTAGTTAAATCTTGGGTGTATCTGAAGTAAAAACAAACTTTTTTTTCTTTTTTTTTTTTAAATAATTCCTGCCATTGTTGCATCTTCCCAATAAACAAAGAAGCCATAGACATGCTTTCATAAAGTAATAACATTGTTTTTTAGCTTGAGCACGTTAAATAAAATAAACGTGTTTTTGAAAAACTATATATATATTATTTTTATATATATATATATATATATATAATATATATATATATATATATATATATATATATATATATATATATATTTAATTTAGCAAAACTATTTTTATTTCCCCTTTTTTGCATTCAACTTGAGCTGGGATTGCATTATGAAAGAAAATGTAAACGCTGATTACTATACGAGTCATTTCTTTTGCACGTATGACCTGTAGTATACTGCATACAGAAGCAGACCCCGATTGACTTGCTTCTTATATTATACATTATAGCAGCGGTAAGAATCCAAGCATACAACTTTCATCTTCCAAAACAGACAGTTTTTATTTAGCAAATAGGTGAACAGCAACACTCACCAGCTCGTGGGGCTGATCAAAGTCGACAGTCAGAGCACACTAGGATAACATGCCCTCCACTGCTCTGCACCCGCCAATGGGGCGCCGGCAGGACACTCAACTCAAATCAGCCACAGCAACAAGCAAGAGGAAGCAAGCAGCAGCTCAAGCAGAGTAAATCCCGTTGCGTTCATTCAGGGCCTCCACGACAATATATACTATATATATATATATATATATATATATATATATATTATATATATATATTTACTTTCCTCTGAGGATATCTAAAATTGACATTCAACTTGTAATACCGAAAGGTCACAGTAAACCACGGTGATGAATAAATTAATATCTAAAGTAATCACACGGTCAAACCTAAACGAAACAATGATGTATGCGCATATATCAAAGTAGTGCAAAGTTCAGCAAGGGCGAGAATTCGGAACACAGGCACTACCATTGCCTTATTAAAAACAGGAATAACTGTAAGCTTAAGACTCCTATGTATGTAGCCAACTCTGCACCTTGTCATTAAAATGAATTAGTTCCCCCTCCTACCAAAATAGGAATAATATCAATGGATGGTAAGTGTTTTTTTATCTTGTGATAAACTGCGTCAAACTGATTAAAAAATGTCACAATAGCTAATATTTTTCTGGCTATGAAGCTTATTATAATCAAGATATCAAATGCTCTGAAGCATAATCACATTTTTCAACATTAAGCGCTGTGCACCACGGCAGGGCTCCAAGTTAGCATCAAAACACTTTTAGAAACCCACTAAATGCAGGAAGTACAGGATTTTGTCTTCACAGTAAGGGTATGATTTCCTCATCCTTGATGACTGGCTGACTGGTGAATTGTACATATAGCTAGAGAACCGCTTATCTAGTTATGAGAAAAACATCAAAACATTTTTAGAAACTCACTGAACGCAGGAAGTACAGGATTTTCTGGAATTGTTGCTTAAATATTCTTAAAGCTTTGTCAGACCATCCAAAGATTGTAATACATTCCAGAGTTACACAAAAATGTCCAAACATCCATATTTCTTCATAATTAGACAAGCGGTTCTCTACCTATATGTATAAATCATCTCCACTATCCCAGTTATCAGGGATGAGGTAATACTACCCTTACTGTGAAGACAAGTTCAAGCCAACACAGGGGGTCATTATCTGGCCGGTATCAGCAACCTTATATAGGCCTACTATACAATAATGGTGCAGTGCTTGTTTGTTTATTCATTTATTTATTTTTAAAAGCATAGCTATGCATATTTGGCATTTCTGTTCACCACCTCCACAACATAGGCAAACTTCAGTTCCTGAGCAAGCAGACAGATCAGTCAGTGTAAACAAGCAAAACAAACACACTGTCACTCAGGAATAAATGAAGTACCAGAACGTGTGCTCAGAAATAAAAAGTTTTAAAAATGAATGCCCTATTTCCCTATTTAGCGCTGGAATCTGTTACACAATTTTAATGAACCACATGCAGTGCTGAAGCAAACAAGTTCACACTGAAAACAAATATTTTCTCTATAGTCCATGCAACCTTCTCTTTATAAATAAAAACTAATTATACCAATGCTATGGTTCTTGCTTTCAGTATTTTGAAATAGTCTACCTTTGAAACGGTTACGATGAACTACAATTCTGAAAGGCAGTTGGTACTTTTTGCTCTGATTAGCTAATCTACATAAGTAGTTTATAGTTGGACTGTGACAGCTATCTTTAGGTCATTAATATTATACATAACAATAAAAGCCTAGAAACAGCACAATAGCTCTGTCTTTAAATAAATAGTGAAGGAATATTAACAAGGAGGCTTTTTAACAAACCATTAAATATATATATATATATATATATATTTTTTATTTAACAGCTTGTAAATAAAATGTTCATCAAGACAATGCCCAAAAAGGCTAAAAGACATTCTCGAGGGTATGGAAAATCAGGAGAGTGCCCTTTTTAGGTCCTTCAGCCAGCTAATCAAACAGTAGATACAATGCAGACCTTACATGATTAATGGCACGTAATGCAGTTATTTATTTTGGAACATGACAAGAGATTACAAACCGAAACAGTTAAGAGTCTTATATGAGCATCAGACATAACTGAATTAGCTTCCTTTCCTTTTTAATAATTTTCCATAGTGCATGCACTGTTGGCCGACAAGGCACCAGAATTCCATCTCAAAAACTATCAATACAAGAGCACAACTTTAACTATGTCACTGTGCTAATTAAACGCGTGCATGAGAGTGTGTGTGTGTGTGTGTACAGAGAGAGAAAGAAGGTTGTGCAAGATTTTCTGTTTGTGCGTTCCTGAAACTCACATTCCCAAAATTGTGCATCCCATCCATCAGCTACTAAACGATCAGCACATAAAGGCGGTCTATGTGCATTGTGGTACATTTTTATGAACATTTAAAATCTCTGCCTGATACTGAATACAGGCAAACTTGTTTATGCTAGTATACTGACAGCAGACCATTCCAATGACAATGAGACAGGATTCTAAGCAGTGTTTTCTTGGCTTCATGTACGTCTGTTCATCTTTTTCTGCATTCCAGCAATAGCAACAGCATCGGCGTATCTGTGTCTTTTAAGCAAAGATTCTTAAATCTGTACATCTATGTGTATATGCATTTTTTTGCTCAGTAGCTTTTCACACACACTACAGTACAGCTTGCCGTCTTGATAAACAAGCCACGGGTACTTCATCTCCCATTCAGAATTTTAAGAACATATTTTTTATTTGCGTTTTTCTGCATTACTACTGCTTGCAACTGCTTTGGTCACTGTAGCACAGTAGTCTCCGGCTAAGAGAAATCCCCTCGGGAAGCAAGCGAAGTGTTCTCGAAGACAGAGTTGACCACCAGACACAATGAATCAATAAATAAAAAAATATATTATATAAAATTAACTGAATAAATGTGTATGTTAATAAACTATGATAAAGTAACAAACTAACATTAATAAACTGTCAAACTAAATTGACAAATCACTCCTACACGGGTTAAAAAAATGCAGTAGCAATAAGATATGCACATTATTTAGCAAAATGGTGAAGCAACTCACCAAAATGGGAAACAGAAAATTGCTCACCGACTTGTGTGATTCAGGTCCCCCCCCCCTCGCTATAGGTGTCAACAAGGTGTTCTTTTAAGCGAAGTTCCTGTTCCTTTACCCGGAGCATTTACAATAGGAAAAATCACGTTCACCCAAAATGTGTTTCCTGCGGCGGTGTTCTCTTAGGAGGTGTTCCATGGAGATTACTGTACTTGTACAGTCAAAAGATGCTGACGGCTTAGCAAAAAAACTTCTGATTGATAAATGCTTCACTATATTGTCACAGACACTGGTCTTGCGGCAGAAACGTCAAAGTAAATATCGTTCTTTATACTGCTGCCCAAGCCAAATATGAGGCTTACTGCTGCCACCTGCAGTCCAATGGATTTATTTTGCATCTAGGATGTAAAATTTCGCGTTAATGCGACCTCTGCGTGTACGCGCGCACAAGTGTGTGTGTGTGTATATATATATATATATATATATATATATATATGTTTGAGAAAAAGGAAGACTGCTGTGTACCAAAATGATCAATTAGAAAAAAGAAAAGGATATTTTAGGTACTTAAGATAGAATGACTGATTACAAATTTGTAGTCAATTATTCTACCTTTTTAAGTACCTAAAATATCCTTTTCATTTTTCTTATATATCTGAATATTCTTTGCCATGCATTCAGATACAATAATCAGATGTTCATATTCACTATGCATTCAGCTACAATAATCAGTTGTTCGTATTCACTATACATGACAAAAACACCTTGCACTTATTTACCGTCTCACTAAATTTCTGCAACAGTTTTAAAAAAAAAGGCAAATGAAAAAGAGCTGTGTGATATGAGATTAATAGATATAAAAAAAAATAAAAAAAACAGCTCTTGAACTTCTATTTAAAAGTTTTAGGACAGCAAAAAGTAAACAAACCAGATTATGCACGCGTGCATAGTGATCTCTATGGAAAGCCATCTGGGAACAACAAGCGTTGTGCTGCTTTACACTGAGCCAAAATCTCATGGGATAGAAAAAGGCAAGCATGTCATTCTGAAATGCCTCACCTAAACAGCACCCAACTTCCTTAAAACGTTGTGTAGTGATTTTTATATAGACTGTATATATTTTGTTGTGACTTATGTGGAAAGTAATAAACCAGTACCAAAACTGAGTTTTTTCCACCGTTCAATTTACAACGCCATTTCCAAGTTTGTTTTATTCTAAGTGTATAAAGTTAAATTTCATTTTTTGTTTGCTTGTTCAGCTACACAATGGGACAAGTAAACCACATGTTATTACTTTACGAAAACATGCTGAAGGCAACTTTACTATGAAGAAATGGCAATGGCAAGGAATGAAAAAAGAACAGAAACAAAATGCATTGTCAATTATTTTGTAGTTAATTCACTGGGGTAAAGTAAGTCCTACACAACTTATTCTTTACTCCTGGGATATTTTTCTTTAACATGTTACATATTGTAAGGTCTTGCTGTAAAATAAAGGCGCACACACAGGGGCTATGGCCACGCCCTCTGTCTCTGTTACTATGCTATCTCTGCCTGCGTTCAGAGCAACATAATGGCTTTTACTACCTTAAAAAAAAAACAAAAAAAAATAACGAATATCTAAACAAATATTTTACTATTGCTTAAAGATTTGTTTATAAAAAATGCTCGCTTCTAAACAAATATTGTACTTTTAGAACACAAACCTGGGTTTGTGCATTATAAATATTTCATTCACCGTGTCTCCCGTATGTCTACAAACCCATCACCCCCGGGCTCTGTCCCTAAACATTAAATGACCTGATTTTGAAAATTTTACTAAGATAAGTCATGGGTTTGTCGTACCCAATATCGGAGTTATACTAGATATATATATATATATATATATATATATATATATATATATATATATATATATAAATATAAATATTCCCTGCATTCTGATTGGCTGAGCTAGAGGGATATAATTAAGTGATAGTTGACCTTGACTTCCACTTGTGCCTTCGCTTTCGGTTCTGGACGCACAACTCAGTTGTGGTAAACTGCCACACAGTCGACTCTTCAGATTATATCTGGGGGCTTCTAATTTTCATACTTTGTTCAAAAAGTCAGCATGTGTTAATTTATGGCTTGAGTGTGTTTTTACCAGTCTGACTCATTGGCAAGTGTAACGGTACCAGACACACATGCTGTCAACCAATTTCAATACTCCATATTGACCGAGATAATGTGTATCTGTATATTTTATTAGTCTTGCTCTCATTACATTTTAATACATATTTTAAGAAGCTTACCTTTACACCAACTGCAACATCAGTCACAATGCTGTAGGGTTAAATAAATAAATAAATAAATAAATGACATGTCAATATGCTGTACAAAAAAATACTGACCACATTCCTCGGGGTGAAACAGGGATTTTGCCATGTCCCAGCCATCAAATAACCCAGTTTTGTAAAACAGATCATCAGTATTTACTGTATTCATAAATCTGAATATAATGCTGTAATAAACTGTATTCTCAAAGTTAAGTGTATCCTACTGTAATGAACTGCACTGCCAGCTGTCCTTTGTTGTGTTCTTATGCACAGGCTAAATCACTGATGTTCAACATGATTTTTATTTCAACAATGCATTCATTTTCAACAACATCTGAGGACACGTTTCTTTTGCTGACATAAAGACTTTTGTATTTTCTTTTTTGGAGAGCAGACTTTGACAAGCAACACAGTTCCACCGCGTTTCAATGGGGCCCTGTTTACTGACTGCACAAGCCTGGCTTGATCTACCAAAAAAAAAAAAAAAAAAAAAAAAAAACAGGCCTAAATAGATCCATATGGCCTTAGCCTGCCGTTTGCTTTCACTCTCATAAACTTGAATTTCTAAATCACTATGGTTACGCGTTATTGTGCCCAAAATTTAGTCCTACCTTAAGTGTCTATATTCTAAAACATATTTGTAGATCCCACATTGTAAACCCCTAGTTTAACTTGAACTGGGTAGGTGGCTAGAACATTTGCATTTAGACTATGAGATCAACGTTGAAAAAAAGGAAAGCTGGACTCTAACTGAAAGAAACAACGTGCACTGATTAGTATAGACCCACGTCAATTATTTTTATTTTTGATTTATTCAGATATTTTGAAACACGACTAAACAACTTGTCATTTGCTTAAGATGTGTAGAAAAACGTAAACAAAGGCTTGCATTAGCTCTTCAGTTTTGGTTAGGTTATACATATCCTCAGTTAAAATAACAAACGGCTAAATACTTTGACATATGCAAATATTTTCTGTAATCATAACAAAATATCCTTTTACTGAAGTCATCAATCCCGCTTCTGTGTTCTTCCCAAAATGCTTTAGTTTACGAATAACTTTATAATAACGAATACAATTAAAACAATTCAAATAATGTCTCAGCTCAAAATACAAAAGAATCGTGAATAATGTATCGCATTTTAATACCGTAATTTAATACTCGCTAAATATGGGGAGACAATAATGAATTGCCACGTTAAAGCGACGAGATAAGACACACATTGCTACCCAGACCCTCTGCACTTCCTCCCGAGTCAAATTACACTAGAAAAAAAAAACTAGCTGGGTCATCTTATCTACATACTTTTACTGTTTAAAAACGCACAACAATAATGATATTTTTCATTCATTAACCAATTAAACATGTTGCATAAAACGACAACTGAAGTAATATTTATAAAGAAAGAGATACCTACCCGTCCATTGCCAGATTAACAAGCGCACCGTTATGAGCTACAGTACAGCAACTCTTTCAATAACACGCCAGACGACAAAATGGCGGCGAAAACTAGGACGGAAATGGCCGAACATGGTCGATTGGCTGACGGAAATAACCGAAAATGGTCGATTGGATGACGGAAATTAATCGGCTAGAAACAAAGAATTAACCCTGGCTGACGGAGAGTGTAGTATGTCCAACGCTACACCCCTCCAGATTTTACTGCACAGAATGTACTATTGAAACTGTATTCCAATCTTCAATGCATTATGCCTGGCCTGCCTGTAAAATCAAAATTTGTTTATGTTCTGTACAGTACCATAGATAGCCTAGGCTATTATTAGTAATAATAATAACTAGCAACTAGCAATAATAACTAGTAGCTACTCCTAATTAGATTTATTTTATTTTATTTTTTACTTAGTTTTAAGCAATCCACTAATTATGATGCTCTCAGCTTGGCAACTCAACGTAAACTAGGACTTATGCTGTTTGGGCCATTAACTTCAACTCTGCATTGTATTATTGTAAACCACCTCTGGCATTTTAAAATATTGGTAGGCTATGGCATGCCCTGCCCCCCAAAAAAATACAATTTTACCATCCATTTAATTTAATGCATAAGACCAAACCTATGAGCAGCATCAGAGCTTTATAGTGACACTACAGTACTTGTATCTCCATGTCTACTGCCTGTCAGCTCTGTGAGGTCTGCTCCTGGTGGCTGCTCTCCTACTCTCACTGGCTGCCGTGTGTCATTTCCCCCCTTTTGTCCATCATGTTGACAGACTGTCGACTTTGAAGATGGATGTGTTTTTGGCAGCATGTTGTGTGAGGGAATGTTTTTCTCCCATAAGGAAAAGAGAAGAACTGTATTTAAATCAAGTAACTGAAGCCAATTTTCAAAAGGGGATCTGAAAATGTTACAAAAACAGATTTTTTTTGCAAGAGCCAACAAGCATCTTGTTTTGGTCATTGAAAATTGAAAAAGTAGTTTCAGTCATAAAATGATAATTCTCTACTATGTCACTTGTCCAATATATGGTTTACACCACAAAATGTTTTCCAACATTTTTTTCTGAAGGGAGTGTGAATCTTAACCTCTTGAGAGTAAAATCCTGTTTTCAAGAGTAACCTTGACTTGTTTCATGCTAGTTGTTGCACAGAAACCGTCTTGTTTACATAAACAGCAACACAAAATGTGTGAATAAAAGTTTGCGAGTCAGTGTCTTGGACTGTGAGCTCGCCGTTTAAAGTCACTTTAATTTACAACAGTTATCAGCAAACATATCTCAAGACTAGCCCTGAGAAATAGAGACATTAGGGACAGGTTCATTTTTCAGATATTAATGGCTCAAAATTGAAAATGAACAAAAACATTGTTATAAAACACCTTACATTAGTTCAAGAAGAGCTGTACTAGCAACAAAAATGTAATGCTATAAAAGATGAGTGCTTACATGAACCTAAAAGGAAAGGCTGGTTCTTAGACGCTAATTTAAAGGATCTGAAGGAGTAGAAATATTTATAAAACACAGTCTGATGTAAACTGTTCATGTTGTCATAACACTGAGAGAGCTACATTGCAGTTGCCAATCATAAATGGTAGTTTTAACTTAAAATGAAGGTAATGAGGTTACCAGCACTTCAATTCTGAGTTTCTTATGCATATCTTTATTTTTGACAGACATACGTTATGCTCTTTCAACTTCTTTCCAGCAGAAGCCCCCTAGTGAAGTTCATTTATTTTAAGTTAAAAGACCTGGGACTTAATTAAAAATACATTTTCCCCCAAACACGCAATTGTATTTTCAATGCTGGCTTTGTTGAAATTAGCATTTTGAGCCTTAGGGTGAAAAGAAAGTAACAAACTGTCAACCACTCACCAAATCTCCACCTTTAATGCTTCATAAATAGCAGCTGGCACACTTTCAATTAATACAACAGCAACCAGGACATTGAGGGCTATTGATCTGTCTACCTGCAAACTGAAGAGATGGGCGACTGACGCACAACAATAAAATGACCACGAGCCACATCCAATTCATAATTACCTTGTTTTCTTGCTTCTGACAACTTTTTGATAGATTTAAATAGCACTTTGCTACAGGTTTCCTGCTGGTCATTTATAAAAACTTTACTAACCTGACAAGTACTATAATGCTTTGACTGAAAACAGCCAATTGATTAAAATGTGGGTTTCAAAATGGTAGTTCAGTAATTCAACTTTTTTTATTCCATTGAATGCAGCTGTAGGATGGTTCCGTTAGCTTTTGAATATTGTATGAAACTGACAGACCAGGAGGAGACATTTAAGTTTCCATTTTGAAATCTTAGTGAAAGCTGGATGCTGGCAGGCTTCAAAAATGACTGACTAATACATGAATATTTTTTAACATTAAAACGCAAATTTAGTGCAAAGATTTATGGTATTTGTGACTGTTCATTTACACAAGCCTCTTTTTTAATATGCAGCATTTCAAGAAATTGAATGAATAAGGTTGAGGTAATTATTTGTAAATTTAAATTACTGAGGGAGGAATTACTGAAGGGCCTTTTTAATGTGATGTATAAATGTATGACTATCGAATCGTAACATAACAAGGAAGCACTGCAGTTTATTAATATACAATATGTGCATTTTCATTTGGTCATTTGATCCAAGGAAAGCAGTCATGCTTGTATTATTAGAAGATGTACTGTGTACTGTATTATAACTTATATGTAAACCATACTATGCTAATCAGAGTGGTTATCTATACAGTCTGGAGTTTGCTCAGACCACATATTAGATGTGTCAAGTTTGATTAAACACCACACATTTCTTATATGATTCATATTGACTTCAACAACAGAGAGTAGTTACCTTTGCAATCAGGTACTGGAAATGATCCTGGGGTTTGTAATGACAGAAATCTGCTCTGTTTTATGCCCAACAAGCTTTGTGAAAGTGTTTCGGTGATGGGCCTTCTGTCTGGGATACATGAAAGGAACACATATGTTATTACTGTTGCATTTTGGGATCTCTAGGTTAGCTTCCTTTTGATTTCACAAGCAAGTTGCTGAGCACATTGCTCATGATACATTATGTTTTTCACGGAACACACTTTTGCAATTAGAACGTAAACAAAGTTAGAAATCACATTACTGTTTGAAGTAAATCAACTGTACAAAACAATCTGTACACATGTAAGATTTTCAAATTCAAATCAGGAAACTGATGTTAACAACCCCATTTCAAATACAGTAGTTCAGTTTCACACAGTTAATAGGACTCAGTATCTTTCAGTGACTGCAGTGAAGTATCTTTCACAGCGCAGTATATGAGCCTCCTATGAACTTGTTCTTTATATGTGGTCAACAGGCTCTTTTATACTGTGCTTCAGGGGCACACTGAATTAAAGGGTAACAGCCTGCATAGTGCAACATGGTCTGCTCAATTCCTGTCTGACAAATAGCTGTATTTAGGGGTAAGACAAGTCTATAGAAATATGTGCTGAATTGTATTGTATATAATACTTCTTCTATCAGAACTTTTTGGACATTTGGTTAAAACATGTATTGTACATTTAGAGCATGACTGTGTGTCTCACCAGCGACATTCTTTTTTTTTTTTTTAAAGAGACAAAGGAAACATCTGTCATGTATGAGAAACTGTCAAGGCTGCGTTCTTAGCTGGAAAGAAATTTTGTTGAAGTCAGTTTATATTTATTGATGTCAAACAGAGTTCATGTTAGATAAACTAAAGTTGTTTTAGTTGTAGCAATACTGAAGGAACAGAATATATCATATTGCCAGCTTGGCACTATAGTGAACTGTAAATAAAAAAGAGAAGTATTTAGTCATTTTCTATATACAAGTGTTTATATGACAGCTGGGACATATTGAACATTTTGGAAATATACTTACTGAATAGTGAAATAAGATACATGACAAATCAGTGTAATGCTTCTTTTTTTGTTTAAAGAGTTGCATGATAGCCTCGTATGTTAAAGCCAGGGTTTTCACATGATATAGTGGGTACTTACATTACACAGAGAGTGATGTATTGCCTGTGGTGAGAAAGAGGGTCCTGCACAAAGCACTCAGTGTAATAGCTCCCATAATGACAACATGATGCCTGCCATCTCTCTCCACAATAGAAATGGCACTGCTTGCCTGTGATTATAGACTCCAATTGATTTCCAATTTTCTGCACACATGTTATAACCATCTGGAGTCCTTGGTATCAGTACATTGGAATCAGTTCTGCAGTGTGCTGAATCAATGGCATACTACAGTAGATTTTCTCCATTCTATATTCAATTTGGCCTTCTATTTCAAAGGTCTTGACAGACATTTTCTTTTTAACAGTGTTTCTGGTCAGCCACCCAAGTGCCTGGTAAATCGAGAGCCTAGCTGAATTCTCTAGCTGTTATTTGTTCTGAAACAATATAATACATAAAAGCTGTTATATATCTACCTATACAATAAGACAAATTGTATAAAACATGATCTGATTATGTTTAATAATGCAAACCTAATTTTTTCTACACCTGTCCATGAATAGATTTGCCTTACAAATGACCAAAAACGTAATGGTCTATTTTTCTTGGCTACTCATCAGCTATAGTAAGGTATAGACATAAAAAAAAGAGTGAAAAAATAGCAAAGTGAAAACTAATCAATATAGGCTTACAATCACTATATAATATATATATATATATAGTTGATATTATATATATATATATATATATAATATATATATATATATATATATATATATACATATATAATGTTTAATTAAAGTCGATATTTATGTGGAAATGCTAGATATATTAAAAAACACCTTTGTTATAGTAGGGTCTTTGCCTAAAAAGACCTTGAAACTGTGATGTAAGATAATCTAAAAGCATGGCTTGCAAACAGAAATTTCTTTAACAGTGTAGATAGAGAGATAATAGATATCATGTTTTAAAATGGAAATAAGTGTTTGTTTAAACTTGTGCTTCTTTCAAAATTGCACAATTGAGACCTATGAATGTATGGAAATATTTTGATAGCTACAACTACTCAAACATATTTATAAACATTTTTTTTTTTAAATTAGTTTATAAATACGTTTCAAAATCTTTAAATAAATATAACCCCACCTCATAATGTAGGAGTATGATGTTTGCTGAACAGTATTAGCGCACTTTTATTTACTTTAAACTGCTGACCATCAACAGAAAATTAATGTTAACGTTAAACACACTGAGATAAAAAGTGTCCCCTAAAAAAAAAAAAAAAAACTGACCACAGCCTTCTTGTATAACCTTTAAAATATGATCCCATTTGGAATTCAGAAAGACCCATGTGAAAGGTAAATTCTGTGCCAGTATATCCATGGACACTCATTGAACCATATAATCACACATTCCCTAAAGTCAGTCATGCTGCAAGTGGGCTGACTTCGTAACCTACGTCAAACAGCCAGATGCTCATGTAAATGAAATTATCTGACTTTCGATTGTGACTCAGTTTTCAATATGACGGGCCCAGTAGCTTGCATGTGATACTAGGGTCAAACGACTTGGCTACACTTTAGTAAAATAAAGCACATGAACTTGTTGCAAAACCTGATATATAATATATAGATTATCTTATATATACATAATATATATGTGTTTTATAAAATATACTAATTTTTCTTTTTTTGGGATGTACACAAAAGGTTTACATGATTAAAAAATAATTTATTTCAGGTTGTGTCGGACAAAAGCCCTTCTTCATCTTCACACTTCACACTTTAAAGTAACAGTAAAGTTGCACAAAGTACAACATAAATACAAAAGTACCTTTCGAAACATCAGTCCTTCATCAGCTAAAATGCCATAGTGAGTGGTTTCCCTTCAAATCTATTCTCTCTCTCTCTCTCTCTCTCTCTCTCTCTCTCTCTCTCTCTCTCTCATATATTATTATAATGTTTTTTGTGTTATTATTATTTGCTATGATAGCCAGGGAACTCAACTAAAAACCATTTCTGCTTATCCTGGAAAGGTTAAAGTAGTGTGCTGGTGAAACGCTGGTCTTCTGGTTGTTGTTTATGATGTGTTTTTGAATATTTATTGCACTTTAAATGGGTTTATCATAACTGTAAAAGAGCACTTTCATTGTATAGTTTTTATGGTAAGTTAATAAAGGTCATTTTTAGTCCATAGGACAATTTACGATTTTTATTTATAAATGGCAACATGTATGGAATTGCCTAAATGGAGAGTACATCAAATATTGCTTTTTCAGATATTAATTCTGGACACTGTTTAATTAGAATTATTTGACTGTGCTTTTGTAGGGATCTTTTAACATTATTGTTTGAGGTTAACATCTCTTCCACTCCCTTCTTCAATATTACTTCATGCCCTGCAGCATTCAGTTCCAACTTAGTTATTAGCATAGATGCTTTGGGATTGGGAAATCACAGCTCTCAACCAGGAATTATCTTGACAACCTTTGTAAGTGTAAAATGAGGATCGAAAAAAAAGAAGGAAAACCCAACTCGTTAGAGTTAGAACAATTACCACAGGGACCGGATTAGGTGGTTCGGTTGCTCAGTGCTTAAGAGGATGGTTTAAATCCTTGAAGACTGAATGCGAGTGTGAAAGGCCACTAAGCCCTCCCTTTGTCAAGTAGTATGGAAATTCAGGGCAGTCAGTGTAGCTAGGCATTAATATAGATTAAATAACAGTTTTAACCTGTAAGCTTTGTGTAAAAACAACACTTAAACATTTTGGTGGTACTTACTTCAGCCTTATCCAGGGTAAGCTGTGCAACAAGCTAAGTGTGTTTATGAAATCAAGGGGCTTTACAGATAAGGGAGCAGCTTTCTGTTTTAGTGGACAGCTAACTGCTTTGAATGTCTACTACTTCACCCATGGAGAATTCAGGAGCCTTTTCTAGGTCCTTGGATCACAGTGGCTTCTGGCAAGTAGAGGCTAGTGCAGTAAAACAAAGAGGAGTGACAGTATATTAGCACAAAGGACCCAGAACTTAATTGAAGAGTTAATGGCATACGACAGATATTGCTGACAAAGAAGAATCTACAATTTACAAAATTTAGGGATTTGTAGCTCCCAATCAGAAGGTGTAAATATAAATTCAGAGGAAAATATGAAAAATGCCAGTTTTCTCTGGATGTCTGTTAACCCTATTCACATCACAAACTTACGATGGTGCGCTCTAAAAAATAAAGGATGCACATTTAAATTGATAAAAATTCCACAAGCCTGCGGCTTTATTTTTCAAGTTATAGTGCCGCGATACATACAATTAAGCAAGAACAATTTGTTTAATTCTAAATAGAGTTACCGACAAAACTGAACATTTCCTCATATTGATGCATATCAAAATACAATCACAGATTACGTTTGTATTGTGGCAGGGCGATTGCCCTGCACAATGGTAAATTAGTGTTGGTGTGATTTATATGTGGGAATGGGTTTGTTGTGTCATTTTGGAGTAAATTTGTTCGATTGAATTATTGACCGACTGTCTGTCAGTTTAAAAACATCCGCGGGAGATGGCTTGAGGCTGTTGCAAGGCCTGCCGTTTTCACGGCACCTTTGATTTATAGTTTGCTGTATTGTGTTTTATTTTGCACTTTTTGTACAGCTTGCTGTAATAGTCCTCTGTGCATTACCATCGCTGGTAACATCACATGACCAACTTTATTTATTTTCGTTTTCTGTTTGTTAATAAATCCTGTGCACCTGTGCCAGCATTTCAACATCACCCTCAGTTGTCTCTCTGTGTGCTTAAATAGCAGCTACCCACACATGTGACATGAGCAAGACCCTGTCACAGTATATATGTGTGAAAAATAATATTTCACATTTTCATATTATTGCACAGTTATAAAAGTCTATTTGTATTTTGGAATCCCTGTCTCTCTCAACGTTCTGTCAAAGCCGTCGCAGAGCCCTCTTTGGAGCAGGCCACTTTTAGGACATCTGGACCTGGGCCAGCTGCATTTACATTACAGAAAAAGATGTATGCAGTCTTAGAGTCAGCTTAAAAGTGGCTAGTGTGAACAGGATAACAGTGATAGAACATACAAACATAAGAAAAGTTTGAGAACAAAAAAGGCCATTCAGCTTATCAAGGCTTGTCCCTTGTTATCAATGCTCATTATATGGTTAAAAACATCTAAAAAGTCTCCCACTCACAGTCATTGGTTAACTTCACTTAAACTGTCCATAATACTGTACTTTTCAAAGAGATGGAACAATAAAGCTGAGAGTTCTTCTTTCTATGTACCCAACAAAGCAGTTCAGGTTGTAAACCAATATTTACTGGTTGACCTACTTCAAGTCCTGTTATTAAACCAATGAGTCACCCTACTTCCAGATGATGTTTTGTATTGCAAAACATCTGTACAATATAGTTATTGTAACATCTGTTCATATCTGAAGCACAGCCGTTTTCTAATCCTAAACCAGGAAATTAAGTCTTTTAGCTTGTCTGGGTAAAGACTGAGGGTTTTTTTGGAAGTATTCTGTATGTTGTTGTATCTTACATATACAGTACCAGAATCCTGTGCCAAATTTGCAAACAACTGATCTCTGTTTATGAGTGACATGGCAAATTGTATGGCCCCAGTGGCCAAGTGGAGTACTCCAGCTTCTGGGTTCCCTTCCCTTGCAATCCCAGTTTCCAGAGCTCTACACAGGCCTAGACGACTTTGACAGGCTGTTCCCCTTTCCTGGGTCCTGTGGTCCTATACTGATTTACACTATTCCACTGAACCTCCACTGAACTGCAAATCTTAATATACATGTAACTGCCAATATTCTTTAGGGTATTGCTACTTCACTGGGACACACTTACAATTTCTGGAAGGCTTTTTTACATGCATGGAGAATCAT
Organism: Polyodon spathula; assembly: GCF_017654505.1. Lineage (NCBI taxonomy): Eukaryota > Metazoa > Chordata > Actinopteri > Acipenseriformes > Polyodontidae > Polyodon > Polyodon spathula. The sequence continues at coordinate 26,229,729 of NC_054551.1, forward strand.
TATATAAAACTGCTAGTCTGATCACAGCATTTATTAATCTATACTGATTACTATATTTGAAGTCAAAGCAACCAAGCATTCATAATTTATTTGTAATCTGCTTTTAGATGTATTTGAACTAATGCACTGGATAATAAGCTTGCCAGTGAAAATATACCAGCTAGAAGTTAAAGACAAATAAAGAAATCTTGTTCCTGAAGTTCAAATACACTGAACAGAAATATAAACGCAACATGTAAAGTATTGGTCCCATGTTTTATGAGCTGAAATAAAAGATCCCAGAAATTTTCCATACATGCAAAAAGCTTATTTCTCTCAAATTTTGTGCACACATTTGTTTACATCCCTGTTAGTGAGCATTTCTCCTTTGCCAAGATAATCCATCCACCTGACAGGTGTGGCATATCAAGAAGCTGATTAAACAGCATGATCATTACACAGGTGCACCTTGTGCTGGAGCAATAAAAGGCCACTCTAAAATGTGCAGTTTTGACACACAACACAATGCCACACATGTCTCAAGTTTTGAGGGAGCGTGCAACTGGCATGTTGACTGCAGGAATGTCCACCAGAGCTGTTGCCAGAGAATTGAATGTTCATTTCTCTACCATAAGGCGCCTCGAACATCATTTTAGAGAATTTGGCAGTACATCCAACCAGCCTTACAACCACAGACCACTTGTAACCACGCCAGCACAGAACCTCCACATCCGGCTTCTTCACCTGCGGGATCATCTGAGCCAGCCACTTGGACAGCTGATGAAACTGTGGGTTTGCACAACCAAAGAATTTCTGCACAAACTGTCAGAAACCGTCTCAGGGAAGCTCATCTGCGTGCTTGTCATCCTCACCAGGGTCTTGACCTGACTGCAGTTCGGCGTCGTAACCGACTTCAGTGGGCAAATGCTCACCTTCAGTGGCCACTGGCATGCTGGAGAAGTTTGTCCTTCACGGATGAATCCCGGTTTCAACTGTACCAGGCAGATGGCAGACAAGTGTATGGCGTCGTGTGGGCGAGCGGTTTGCTGATGTCAACGTTTTGAACAGAGTGCCCCATGGTGGTGGTGGGGTTATGGTATGGGCAGGCATAAGCTAAGGACAATGAACACAATTGCATTTTATCGATGACAATTTGAATGCACAGAGATACCGTGACAAGATCCTGAGGCCCATTGTTGTGCCATTCATCCTCCACCATCACATCATGTTTCAGCATGATAACGCACGGCCCCATGTCGCAAGGATCTTTACACAATTCCTGGAAGCTGAAAATGTCCCAGTTCTTCCATGGCCTGCATACTCACCAGACACGTCACCCATTGTGCATGTTTGGGATGCTCTGGATCGACATGTATGACAGCGTGTTCCAGTTCCCGCCAATATCCAACAACTTCTCACAGCCATTGAAGAGGAGTGGGACAACATTCCACAGGCCACAATCAACAGCCTGATCAACTCTATGCGAAGGAGATGTGTCGTGCTGCATGAGGCAAAAGGTGGTCACACCAGATACTGACTGGTTTTCTGATCAACACCCCTACCTTTTTTTTTTAAGGTATCTGTGACCAACAGATGCATATCTGTATTCCCAGTCATGTGAAATCCATAGATTAGGGCGGAATGAATTTATTTCAATTGACTGATTTCCTTATATGAACTGTAACTCAGTAACTCAGAATCTTTGAAATTGTTGCATGTTGCATTTATATTTTTGTTCAGTGTACATGTTAACAGAACATTATAAAGGACAGACAATCTGAGTTTAATGACCCTATCGAAAAGAGTCACAAAGTGCAGGTGACAACATTGCGTTAGAAAGATATGTTATCGATAATACTGAGGTGCCCAGTTCCTCATACTCTTCTGCAGTGTAATTTCATTTGCCATTTTTATCTTTTTTCTCCAATGACAGGCAATCCTTGCTGAGAAGGAAGAGCAGATTTTAATCAGATTTCTCAAATTCTTAACTGCATCAGGGCAATTGACTGGACCCATGTGACCAACTTCAGGCCACCTTCAGATTACATTAATAATAGTCATTTCCATGTCATTAATATGCAGGTGGGCTGTAATGCCAATTGAGTAATTATCAACACAGTTGCTAATTACCGCTCTGGAACGTATAATTCTTTAATATTCATCTGGTTGAGAGGCAGTCTAAATCCAAGGTGATCTGTTTAATTGGAGTACTATAGCCTCTCAGCCATGTAACCCCTCCTCCCTGAAAGTGTGCTGATCAGATTGATGCTATTATTGTACATCTACACCTTTACATTGTTTCAGGCGAATGAATGTAGTTTATCTACAGCCTCCACAGGTATGTAGTTATTTACTATACCACGTATGGACCTCATTATGTTGAAATCTATCAGTTTTTGTTATATTGTATTGTGCCATACAGAGTAGATCTAAACTGTCTTTGCACACACTGCCGTGATGATTATTGTATATGCAGACTGCATTATTAAATGTCTTGTGTAAATGTTTACTCAAGACCACAGTGGTAAATGCACAGTCTAAGATAGCATGTAATCTAAACTAAAGCACACACACACACACACACACACACACACACACACACATACACATATATTATATATATATATATATATATATATATATATATATATATAATATATATATATATATATATATATATATATATAAATTTAGCCACAGTAAACTTTTAAAGTATTCAACTACAGGCAAAAATAAATAAACCAACAGCCACATGGGAAACCCAAACTTGACATATTGAGACATTTCAGTGCAAACATGGATAGAAATCTACATGCAGGAATTCAGCCAAAAACAACAGAGATGGATTTAGAAGAAATTCAAACCAAGTAATTAACACTTCACACCTGGTTATAAAACAAACAAACAAAAAATGCACAACTTAATTAAAATGGAAGAACAGAAAAAGTCCAAAACAAACAGCATCAAAATAAACATAATGTGTCAATTTTTGAATAAAAAATGAACCCAAAGTTGTGTTTAAAAATCCCATTAACTATCTGTATTTCTGTACAGATAATTTCACAGCTGCTAACTGAATTCATCACCTTGACCATGCTATGTTAATCGATCAATACTGCTGTGGTGTCCTCATTTCTTTTTTTAAATTCAGCTTCTACTTTAAGTTGCAAGCCCACTCTGTTCAATGCTGCTCAACAGCTACAGACCAATACACTGCAGAAATTTTCTAATATTTGAGCTAAAAGATTCTCATATCTATTGAAAAATCATATTTTCTCATTCAGAGACTATACAAATATCAGTATCTCAATATAGTTTAATATGGGGCATTCATTTAATGACTGAGCTCCCCTCCCCCACCCTTTTTCTATTCTCTATGTAGCTTTTTGATCTTGTATTAGTTACCTCGGTGTTCTGTTCACTATTTCAGCTTTCAGATAAGGTTGCCCCAGTTATTTCATTGTAGTTTAAGCTCTGTGTAAGATGTTCAATTATTACTATCTGCAGTTTCATAAAGCATAAATATGTGCCTCTAACTACTCAGGAATTAGACTGTAGAAACAAAGAAATTATGTTTACAATGCAGCAACATGCTTCCAAATATAATTTAGTTAGAGATGTATACTTATAATTCCTACCTCTAATTAAACTTGTAGCAACTGTGAATAAAACCATTAAGCTAGTTTCGGTTTGCAACACATTATCTAATACATGTGGACAGTTAAGCAAATGTTACTGTATGTACAGTGAGCTAATAACTAGATGTGTTATACCAAAGATTTAATAATTATTCTACAGTCTTGTGAATTTGTAAATACAGGCAAGAAATACCTTTTCCAATTGTAAGAAAAATAACAATAAAAAAATGTAATAAAATGTAAAGTTCAATAAAAATGTAAATATATACAGTCAAACCTGCTCATGCGACCACCTTTATTTAGCTACTACCTGGTCTAAGTGACCACTTTAAATTCCTACCAATGATATTTGTGCTTTTATTTAACTGTATCAAGCAACCACCTGCCTAGCAACCAAAATTCCCTTACCCAGCAACGGACTCAAACCTGTATTAAGCACCCTTACACAGGCTCTATTGTTATCAGAAATAAAATGGTTTTATATGGTACGTCCTAAATTCAAATGTATACAGAAACCATTTTAGCAGTCTTTTATCCATAATTAATAAATCAACAGCGCTCTCTTGTATAGGAAGAGAGAAAACGTGATGTCAAAATGTCCTCCCTAGATGACAGAATTAAAGTTGTAAAAACCAGAAAAACTGCTGAAAGATTTGGCACCAGAAAGATTCAGATACAGCATTTTGAAACAGAAAGAACTAATGTTTGAAGTTTTAGTTTTTTATTTTTGTTCACGTGACCGTGTTTTGAGCCGATTCAATATCTTAATTAAACTGTTAATTACTAAACAAAGTCACTTCTTTTTACCTTGATGTCTTGATTGACTTGTTGATTCTGTTTCACCTATTTGAACACAAGAGCAAGCAATGACATTAATCACTTCCCTCAGATGCTACTTTAACTTGCATTTTGTTCCCGCACTTGCCTGGGAACTAGGTAGCTTCCAATGTGTCTGTTTCACGTTGTATTGTTCTTTCCCGCTAATGTCAGAATGTTCTCATAATTAAGATATAGCGGCTTAAGACTTAAAGGCAAACCGTTAAGAGGAAAATAAACAATAAAAAATTCAAGCCATACTTAGAGTATGAAAACAATGCGCGGGGTAATCAAAAAATATCTTATCCTTGTGCTGCTGCTGGTTTCAGGATGCAATGAATCAACACATACCTGAAAGGCAGACACAAATTTGCAAAGGATTTAAAACATTTTGTGTGACCTGAGACAGGCAGCATTCATTACTTTCACAAAATAATTAGTTTGGAAATGCATTATCTGAATGAATGTGATTAAATTGCATACTTCTTTTTGCTCATATTACATCTTCTGTCTTTTACAATGTATGTAAGACATACATAATTACAGGAAAGCATGTCAGAGACAAATAGAAAATTCATAAGTTATGAGCCCTCTTTTAAGAGACCACTTGTGTTAAGAGGCCACTATTAGACTGTCCCTTGAGTGGTCTCTTAATACAGGTCTGACTGTAGTTTAGTTGAATGTTTCTGAATTAATCAATATGGAAGCGTTTCTAACAATCAAAAGGTGCATGACCCTTCCAGTGATGGCTTGTTACTAGGGTCTGGCCTATTTCCTATTTGCTACAAACGTGTGTTGTAGCTTGCACAAGCAACATGGCAATTAAGTGTAGTAGCACTCCAGTGGATAGCAGTTGGATAGCAATTGTAAATATAGCGGCATTCACACAGAAAGACAAAAGGGAATTAACTTGAGCACAAGTTCTGTAGCTCAGAGTTTATCTTTGAGGATCTGGATCCGTTCACTGCTTCAACTGAAATGAGTTTGGTGGTCTTATTTTCTCTAGTTGATATCTACTGTGACAGAAAGAAAATTATTCTTGGTGGGAAGTCTCCCTCCCGACCTGTGAGGGCGCTAAGTAACAGGAACAGAGTACCCTTGACTGCTTGGCCTGACACTTCGTTCCTAGGGTTAAAAGGAAGTTGGTCATTTAGAAAAGGGGCGGAGTCTCCGTACATTAACTCATCGACCCAGAAGGGAAATGATGTGGCAGCCGTTGTTTGGAGATGCGGTTGCAATCGTTTACTAAGGGGTCAGGAGGGGTGGTATAAGTAGGGATCAAAAGTGACGTAATCTGTTCCTCATTTTGTTAGAGAACAACCTGAAAGGACCTGTGTTTTGTCGTGTCGCAAATAATACTATTTGTGGTTATTTAAACGGCTAAACATCATCCAGGAACTGTCGCTAAAGGCCTGCACAAACCTGGACAACACTGCACTTTGTATTTCGGAGGTATGCCATTTTCTTCACTTCGATCCAATTTATATTCTGGGATATTAACAGACCTTTCGTGTAGATCCCATTCTTGTTGTCAATTTCTGTTGTGTCTCTGATTTGAGGTGCACAGATTGAAGAAAACTTCTAAGCACATGGCTGTTATGAAGCTGGTTGCTTTAGAATAATAACTCCAGGAAAACCAATCATAATTCCAAAAGGATGACAGTTTTATTAGCAAAATAATACAATGGACTCAATGGTAAATATGTAATTGTAAATATGTAAATATTACTTGTAAATATGTACTTTAAAAAATAAATAAGTTGTGCACAATTATCATTTAACCATTTAAATAAAGGTAAAACACAACAAGCAAGCTTGTGCTACTCAAAAAAAAAAAAAAAAACTGATCGTTTCAATCATTTTCAATATAAATTGAAAAATCTACTACTTCAAATTTTAAATCCAAAAGCGCATTTGCCTTTAAATGTCAGTTGCCTGTAGAAATTCCAATCGATAAACAGGTCTTTGTAGCTCTTGTATTTTAAGGTAGATTAATTTATTTTGGTGCATAAACAGTAAAACAGGAAATGTGAGGTGTTTTGCACTGCACAGTTTGAGATGAGGAACGAAGCCAAAAGCAGTCTTGATTCACCTCAGAGTACGTTGGAATGTATAAATTTAGGTCCAGGATGGTCCTGTATAAAAGTAATGAAAGGGTCAAAGTTTTGTGGTACTTAATACAAAGTGTATCATGGAAGCCAAAGTTGATGGTTACTGTTCAAGCATCAGAACAGAGCATTTAAAAATTTGTCATGTTGAAAGGAACACTACCCCTTGCTTCAAACTTCAAAGCTCCATATTTACAATGCCGTACATTTCACACTGTTTCAATAGCACAGTTTTAAAACATTAAGCGTAAAGGCAATTTTGAGATGCAAGTTTTCTGGTGAGTTGTGAAATGAATTAATCATGTCTCCATTTCAAGGGTAGCGCACTTAATCATTTCCTATAGTGGTGTCTGGTTCTAATAATTTAGCCATTTTACAGAGACAGATTGAGTCTATGTAATGATTTATGTGCCAAATAGTGGAATGATACTGAGAAAAACAAACTGATATAATATTGTTTTTTGTGAACTTTGCTTGATCACTGAAGATAATATAAAATGGAATGCCAAAAAAAATAAAAAATTATTAAACTGACCATAATCTGACAGACAGTCCATATTCTCATGTAATCTGCAATACATCACAGGTTTCATTTGGGTCAGTTACAATTAATATCAACCAGACTATCCCAAGGATAGGTTATATATTTAATGTCCCCAATCCATAAAGTCTTTTAGTTTTTGTTTGTTTTGTTTTACTCTGATACACACTTATTTGACATGTCTTAAATAAAGGGCAGGTGTTGCACCTCCTATCAGTATTCTTTATGTTGCTACAAGCTAAAGTGAGATTTGGGCAAATCCAGAATTTTGTGACATGACATGACAACAGAACAAGCTAATAGCAAAGCCAAAGATACAGTAAACTTGAGGAACTGTGGTGTATTTTAAAAGTATAAAAGCAATTGGCCCATTAATGATTTGCCCTTTTACAATACCACTGTTAAATGTACTCTACACTCACTTTATTGATGGGTTTGAGATACTGTTAGGGCATTTAAATTATCTTCTATGAACCCACAAGATATTTCTAATTGGGATATATACAGTAAGTATGCAATAAGTACTAGTTTTGTAATCATGTGACACCTCAATTTGTTCCTATAACAAATAGAGCATTGCTTCATTGTATTAGTTTAGGATTTATTTGAAGAAAAAAAAACACACCTTTACCTAACAACACAAGCAAAACGGATGTTTCTTAAATTCTATGCATCACAATTTGTTTGATCTATTCATTCATAGAACATTGTAATTCCCATTGTAGTGACGGTTGTATTTAATGGGTATTGTCAGAATACAATGTATTTTCTCTGGTATAATCATACATTTAATATAGAAAAGAAACATGTTATTTTAAGATCTTTTAAAACATATTCATGTACATGCTATCCACAACATAAAGGCACTCCCATATCTAATCACAGATAATGTTCAATACCGCCTGAAACACAAAGACTATTTATTCCTCCTACATGTTATTGATGATCACATACTCAACAGTAACGGTTAAAAGAAAATAAAGTTTATCACAGGTTTCTATAAGTGATGATTTTATATGGATTTGACAGATTGTCATAATGAAAAAACAATGCTTCATGTTCCATTAATAACAGTATCATATCATACATGAGATACCTACAGATTTGTTTGAACCAATATTGAATTTAGATTACACATCAGTGTGTTTCTAATATATTGTTGTATAAGCAAATGTGGATTGTATTGTTAATAATTGTTTACTTTATGAATTCAATTGTACTTCAAAAATGTTGCTATGCAACTTATGTTTTTTGAAGCGCAGTTTATTTCTAGTTGTAGCTCACAAAAATGGTTTGTATCGAGGATGAACATAACTCTTTCACGGTACTAAATAAGAAAAAGAGATCAATCATCATGAAATATTTATTAGCAAAGGGTGTATATCACTGCCTGATTTTTACACTTATTCTACTTGTCTGAAGGTAACTGTTCTTAATATCACAGATAAGTTTAGTTAAGTCTACACCGGAAATAATAGGATCAGTTTGTTGGAATCTGATTAAGGGAAATTAATTACTCATTGCCAATGTCATTTGTCCCCGTGGTTTACAGTTCAGCCTCATATGACACGGAACAGACTACTAGTTGATTTTCTCATCTTCTGTTGTCTAGATTAGATAAAACCGTAACTACAAATGAACATCCAATGCTTTACACAACAAGCCACATCTTGATTAAAAAGGATTTCACTTAGCCACTGTTTAACACTTGGATTGCATTCAATGAATACATTTATTCTTCATTGACCAATTCCATTATCCACTTGAATGCCTCACCAGTTTGAGCTCACAATGTAACAACATGTATCTAATGACTGGATTGGAGTCGTTTTAGAACTGAGTGGACTATTTATGTTGGATATGCAGCGAGAAGAACTTACCCAGAAAAAGTACCATTCAATCAAAGATTACTCATGGGTACTCCCTATTCAAACCCTAGCCCTGCTTTCACCTTCATGCAGCAGTGGTCAACGACTGTAGAGTCCTAAACAAGGGATATTATCTGTGCTCGAACACGAATATTGTGTGTGCTCATTTAAACGTCGTCCACAGCCCACAAAACCAAAGATTATGACCTTCCTTGCTTTCAACAGCTTGTTCTGTCTGCCTCACAACAAGTCCCTTGTAGTTCTTTGTATTTCAACAAAAACAAATTAGGTGCAAGGCCTTTAAAATGACTCTGGGAGAAGTGACTGTAATATCTTCACTCTTGTAGTCATTTTAAACAGTCCTAATGCAACCTGAGGGCACTTTCGAAAGTGCACAGTGAAAGCAGCAGTAACTAATCTTAACAATTTCAGTTACCACCCTGTGACACTCAAGTGAAGAATATATGACAACAGTTATGATTAGCTTATATAGTTCCCTAAGAAATGGAAGGAAGAAAGAGGTGTTTGACAGGTTAACATTAGGTCTAACACCCTTGAGTACCATGATGCAGGGTCTAATCTTTTTGCTCTAGTGTGAATGTTGTTTCCAAATGGGAAAACATATCATACAGTTTATGTTAGAAAGAAACAATACTAATAAGTTCTTTTTGGTAAAACTTTAAGAAACTAAGAGCAATAGGGCTTAGGTTACATTCAGTAGGTATGGGAATAGCTAATGTTTGTGTTCCAGGTTTGCACCTCAATACAGCTCAATGGTATCCAATGTTTCTGTGTTGTTTGGAAATAGAGAGAAAGAAACACTAAAGAGTCAAATACCAGGTCAATAAATGCCACCTTAAAGTATAATAGTTGTTATACAAGCAACAACATGAATGCACCATGAAGAAAGCAGCTGTTCTCAGGCACAAATACAACATATTTTAAATAAGATTACAAAAATAAGAATACGGTCAATGGCACTGGAAGAATTTGGGGGTGATGAAAGCCATTGAACAAAAGTGTGTGTGTGTGTGTGTGTGTGTACACAAACAGTTAAAAAAATTTAAAAAATCTTTTGTTTTCAGGACGTTTTGGGAAATGCAGTGGTGTTAATGCAAATGCTTCTTAAGTGTTCTACAAACCTGTCTGCTAAACGCATTATACTTTCCCCGATATAGAATTTGTTGCATTTCATGCAAATAATGCAGTAGACTATTCATTTAGATGTCCATGTAAAATGTTCATGAATGAAGATTTAATGCCTATAATTTATGTTTCAGAATGAATGTATTTACAGGTATTACACCATGGTCTATTACATGGATATGTGCCTTTCAAAGGTTTATATATATATATATATATATATATATATATATATATATATATATATATATATATATATATAAAAACTTCTGTTTGTGATTGTTTTGTTAAATGTCAAGGCACTCTTGCACGTCCCTCCTGTTTATTTTACCATCTAGGTTGTCAAAGCATAACTGGTTGGAGCCTTACATTTTATTTTCACATAACACTAAAACCTTTTAGGTTTGAGCAATGTTCCAGAACCACTTTGTTATTTCCTACATTGACTTTTAAAAGCCCATGATGGATGAGCTTTTCCGAGAGCAGCAAATTAAACTGAACAGTGATGTTAGTTAGCCATTTTCAATTTACTGTAGGGGGCTGGTAGCCAAATGAACACCTGATTGCACACAGGTTACAATACAGCTCACTACTGCACATTCAATATTGTTGAAAGTGTGTTTTTAGTGTTGATAACGATTGGAGGTGATTCCCCATAAGCAATCACAAATAACTTTTAATACCTATGAAACAAAATTGGCACCTGCACCTGTTCATCTAAGAACATTTGCAATTCCTAGTCTTCACAGTAATAATGCTCATCTTCAACAACCTAGTTCCTTTCCTGGAACATATTGTCCTATACTACAATCTTACAAAAAATTACATGAACGGTAGCTTCTAATACCTACATGGCAGTCAAAACACTGAGCTAAAGAACTCAATAGACTCCACTACAGAACACTGGTCACTGTTGAGTGGGTTTCCAGAAGGTTACATCGCTATGCTACAACATATTGGGTTTGTTTAGCAACAGGTGCTCAGAGTGAGAATTCTCAGCAAGCACACATTTTTGTCCATTTACCTTTCACAATAGCATGTTCTACCCGGGACGGAACATGCCCAGGTCAGGACCTGGGGTCATGCAGACTGGCTATGCAATTTCACGCTGCTTTTAATAAAGCAGGGTTGACCTGGGTGACATACGCAAGTACACAATGCGTGTATCAATGCCCCGGAAGCAGCTTGTTACAGACCCGTTCATCCAAGCTTCTCTGGATCGAACCATTGGCCCAAATGTTGATTAGAGCAAATGCTTTTTTATCCCTGCTGCAATCTGGCTCATGTTGTGTCTCAAGCAACAAAAATATGGCTAAACAGAATAAACAGAAACGTTCCTTGTGGAAGTGAAACCTTCACACAGGCGTGGCTGTTTGTTATTTCATCGGCTTATGAACGGCCATCACACATTTTGTCTAGCTCGACCTGGGTCAAAGTGTGTGGACCCACAACATGATCAACCCACGTATGACCCAGATATGTAGTTTCACACAATGTGGAATTGTGACCCGGGTAGCCAGAACCTGATGCTAGTGTGAAAGGAGCTTTAGATGAGAACTGCTCATTTACACCTTAAGCTGGTCATGAGAAGAAAAACTGAATGTGTGTTTTTTTTTTTTTTCACTGTGTTCTTAAAAAGATATTTTATTTTTCAATGTCTTGTAGTCTTGTGAAAAGTAATGTCATATTTGGACAAATATTGAAAAAAAATATCTGTATTTCAATAACAACAGAAGTATAACAAAAAATATTGTGTTGTTCTCCAATGCAGAGCTGACATCTTTGTTAATTCTTATCCTTCCCCCTTTCCAGTTGATTTTATGTTCTCCGTATATATTGTCTTCTCTGAGTCACCTCAGTTCAACTCTTTGTACAGTAATAATCAACTCCATTCATGTGCCACTCACTACAGATGAGCCCTGTTTAATCATTTAGCCAGCTTTCAGTAGTCTTTGTTCCCATTTAAATCTGTGGTGCCTTCAAGAATCAGCCTCCTCAACATCACAATAGTCAAACAGGAGAGACAGTGGTTTTGCATACAGGTGCAATGGCTGATGTTTTGCAATGCAAGATGTCTAAACAAAGTAGGACCAGGTCCCACTCTATGTACAAAGCACTATATTAACTATGGAATAGAATTACAAATAAATGCAAATTCAAATTACATTTTTAAAAAAAAACTACTTTTCCTATTGGTTTTACAGTTGGCACTGAGTTTGGACTGCCTAGTGTTACTCTATTGCACTCTGTGAAACCAGTCCTTTACTGTACATCATGTCAAACACTATATATGGAAAAAATGACTTGGACTGTAAGTAGGAAAAAAAAATGCATCACCCATCATAATGGATAGTACAGTGAATAAAACAGCATGTAAAACCAGTTAGTCAATTACACATTTACAAGTCTGACACATATACAAACAGGGAAAGTATAAAAGCTAGCTAGTTTAAAGCTAAGTATGGTTAAATGCCTGTGGTCCACTCCTTCTTTCTTGTTAATTTTGTCTATGATTTTGGTGACAACAAGACAACAGGGAGCAAGGCAATGTATCCCTGAGTCTAGAGAGACACCATAAGTGTATGTATACTTTCCCTCAGGCAACATTTAATGTTACTCTTTTTTTAAATGAAAAGTTGCTTCACATTTAAGAGCTGCAGGGCACATTAAAATCTGACACTGGAAGTTTATGAGTTAAAAAAATGTAAATAAAAAAGTTACAATTATTATTTGAAAACACTTCTCAATTACCAATAAGTGATCCTGTTATTTATTTTCTTTCTAAACATAATTTCTTTAACCAAGAAAAGGGTTAACTTAATGTACAGTATAATGCTGTGCTGTATGCCGTTTCTTTTCATTGTAAACCCATGCTACAAGATTAAGCTGTTTCCTTGTACAAAAAACCAGCCAGACTTCAGTTTACAATATTTAGTTTTGGGGTTTAACTAACCAAGCAAAAGTACAATAAGGGAGCATGTATTTGATTTAGTTAGTGCTGTCATAATGTGGGATTGATTGACAAATTGCACAAAACAACTTAAGATGATTTTTACCAAACATTTGAATCACAGTAATGCATTGACAAACCTTCAGAACATTTCATGTCATTAATCAAGGATATAAAGACCAAAGATCAAACAGCACTGGTTTCTTCAGGCTGGAGTCTTAGGACTTATATTAATTATTTATATATGTGACCCCAGTAAAAGTCAAAGTTCAACAAGCAACTTCTTTATCAAACATTAACGTTTGTTTTTGAGTTTATAGATACATATATATTTGATGTCATGTACTGTGTAATTTATTATATATATATATATATATATATATATATATATATATATATATATATATATATATATATATATATATATATGTGTGTGTGTGTGTGTGTGTGTGTGTGTGTGAAATGTTTAACTCTTTATAAATATAAATCACTTGCCAAACTAAGTCTGTAAAACATGAGGGGAATGAAACTATTCCAATATTTTTTACATGCATTTTACTTCTAAACCATAGATAAACCATGATATGTATGTATATATGTATTTGTTTATTTATTTATTTAATTATTATGCCATTTGTGTATCTTTTGGTTGGACTAAGAGTTGGAGATTATGGAATAATAAAAACGAGCATATCATGAACAAAATGGTATACATTTTGATGATAATAATGTCTGTACATTACATTTTGGTTTGATTCTTTTTAGAAACATACAAATAAACAAATAACATATTCTTTATTTGTAAAAAAAAAACAAAAAAAAACAAAGTCATTTAGAAAGCAATGTGATCTAAAGTGTACAGTAAAGTTTCAAAGCCGTGGTACAAAAGCCAAAAGGCTTGTGCATGCAGCAGTGATCGCCAGTGCATTCAGAATGAATCATTAGGACCACCCAGAATGATGGCTCATTGGACTCACTACTGAAAAGCACTTCTTCAATTACCTTCATTATCTCCAAACAAAAAGGGGATTTTCAGAAAACAGTGACCCTGAACATTATTTGACAGTCAGAAAATATTGATTCTTATTCTTATTCTTTTCTTCTTATCTTTTCTCATTGCCTGTGTTTAATTGAAGTCCAGATTCAGCTGTCACAAAGCAGAGAAGGGCAAGTATACAGAACAGCACTGGGAGGAGAAAGGAAGAGCTGATATAAACCCTGTTACAGGTAACAACTGAAAGAATAAGCAGCAGAGGGCTGATGGGCTGTCTGCAGCAGGTACACTGGAAAGGCTTTCTTCTCTCTTTAGAAGCTGTGGTTAAACCTCCAGACTTGTCCACACTAAAATTACATTGGTTCTTGACGGCCTTTTCTTTGAGTTTGAGATGCAGTGCCAGGAATCCAAGTAAGAACTTACTGAAAGTGCATGTCGTATTGAATGAAAGGCTGGAAGAAAATATTAAAGAGAGGGTCACTCTGTGGGTAGGCAGTACCAAGCTAGGATTTTGATAAGAGAACCAATTTAGACATTATTATTTTAGGTCTGTAGTCACCACAGGCGTCGATCTCATCAAATGATTGGGCTACTCAGGTGGCAGGGTTTTAGTATAATTTTGGTATCTTCAGGCTGCTACAAAAGTTGCAGTAGAAACTATGTTTAAGGTGGTAGAGAGTTCAAACTTCATTGAGCATTTTATGTCTTAAAGTTTCAACAAGCATTTATTTTTCTAATAATTGTGCAGTCGGTTACTATATGATATTGTATTGCTTGATTGCCCTGTTAAGGAGTCAGCAGGTAAAGTCGTTTGTCAAAATGTTGAGAACTAGAGACCAAAGCCTGATATAGTATCTGTAAAGAGATAATTACTTAATGAAGCACAACAGATCAAAGAAAGCGTACATATTAGGAGATAATTGTTAACAGGACTTGTTAGAGTGCTAATGAGATACTCTTATTCACATTTCACACATCAGCATTGTGAACGGCTTGTTCTGTTTTAATTTTGCAGCACCTCAGTGAGCTGAGAACTCATGTGCTGAAAACTATTAGGGGTGTACTGATATTTGCTGAGTAATTACCTTTAGAAGTATTTATCAGCAGGTATGAAATAAATTCAAACACCCCTATTCATTAATGTGTTGATTTCAAAACAAAAACAAAAAAAACTGCCCTTCCCTCACCTTTACAATTGAGTATCTTCTGCATTGAGTGTTATAAAAGCACATTTTCCTCATCCTGGGCGTTGATATTTTCACTGCCGTATTACCGTACAGAGGCCATAAACTAATAACTAATATACGTTGTGAAACTAGAAAAAGCAAGTGATTCATCACATACCTGTGACGTTACCGTGAACGTAACTCAAGAGCTTCAGATGTGGAAAGTGGGATATGCTTTCCTTGCCAAGTTCCTCAGATGCCCAGGTCTACAATCCCACAATTCACTACAGAGAGATGACCCATTTCAAAGGAAAGTGAAATCAAAAGTATTTTGTATTAAAAGGATAAAAGAATAGGTAAGACAAATAATCACATGTAAAATAGAAGTTAATTTTAGTTAGTTTGATCATAATCACTTTCTATATTAAATAACACAGTCAGATTGTTATTAATTGATATTAACTGAGCATGATCGAAGGCTGGGTGGAGGAAGAGACCTCAGGAATTGATAATAGCAGATATGTGCTTATAACTTAGAAGAGTAAGGAGATTGCCCTTGGCTTGCGGAGAGCAGCCCTCGCTGAGGTGAACGAATCAATCGGTCTCCAAGGCTGGGAAGCAACCAATACTTCCCCCAAGGGGAATCTAGAGAGAAATGGGAAGAAGACAATGGTAGATAAATTTGGCTGGGGGTACCCCTTGACTCACAGAGAACCTTCCTCGCGGAGGACGAAGACAGTGGTGGCTGGGCTTCTAAGGTTGGGGAGTGAGCTTCACTTACCCTCAAGAGGGGGACTGTTTCAGTGGAGGGTGCAGTTGGAAAGGTGGAGATCCAAAGAGGAAAGCGCAGTGGGGAAGGAGGGGAGGATGGTGGAAAACAAAAAATGCAAGACAGAGAGCAAATACAAGGCTTGGGGTTTAAATAGGGGTTCAGCAGATGTTCTTGGTAGGAAGGAAGTATAGGAAGGAGCCCTCATTCATGAACTACTATAGCCAATGGCAATTTTTACATTTAGTAGTTCAATTAAATAATTAAACAAATGGTCTCTAGTATGATAAATACACGATTTTGTTGAATGCTTGTACATTACAATATAGGTAAAGTGAGTATTGCCCCTAATATATAATATAATCATGCATGCCAATTACATAAATTACACATTTGCCCCTATTGTATTATTAATTTGTTTAGGACCAAACAACATCAAACATTACAAAGCCTCATATAGTATACATTCGTTTTGATGTTTTTAAAGGGATATCTTAGCAATACCGGAAGAATGTGATTCTAGACACTTTCCACTGGAAGTATAGTTGATTCTTTATCAAGTATTAATTTGTCTTTGTTTTATAAGGCCTATCCAGTTTATTGCTCCTGGGGTATAGGGAAATATATTGATTCCAGATTTTTGTAACAGTACATTTATTGGTTATCACTTAATAGGTATACAAATTACAGTGCAAAATAAATACATATTGTTACAAATATTAGTAACAATATTTCTCTAGTATTGCCTGGTATTTTTTTGATTTGAAAAGTTGTGTCCTCAAGCAATGCAATGAAATTACATATAGTTGCATTTTGATATGCACATCTCCCTGTGAACACGTAAACAGGGGTGATTAACAACAAAGACTCCTCTCCAATGGCTTTGTGGAAATAATAATTGCAACAAAATCCATCCATTTTATTTCTAATAGAATATGGTACTTTTTTTTTTTTTTAAATAAAACATAATCATTACTGCACATCTTCTTTCAAGTTTATTACAATTTAATAACACGAGATGGGCCAGGGGATGCATTCCATGTAATTACGGATTTCTTACTCATGAACATTTATATCCAAATTTTCAATTATGATGCCCCCTGTGGATCATTTAGGAATATTAACTCTTCCAGGGATCTCAGGATTTGTGCTAACAGCAAGTAGATTAATGAGGATGTGGAGCAGCAGGGAGATTCACGCTAACCTTATTTGAATTCAGTAGCCTTTGTTTACATTTTTGGAGTGAATCTCTGTTTTCCTACTTAAAAAAAGATTCTGTATTTCCTCTATCATATTTTGTTGGACTGGTGTCTGTTTACTTAACAAGCATGGCACAGAGACAATTTAGCAACACCTGATTTGTCACTTTCATGAGTAGAAATTTACAATAACATAATGTCGTAAGTTTAGTATTTCAAAAACAAGAGAAAAAAACACATTGCCTGCGCTGCATAAGAGATCAATTACATGTAAAATGGGAAACAAGTTAACTACCACCATTAAAACATACAACACATCCACAATGCATTCTCTCATGTTTTCCTGATGAACCCGTGTAACCAAGGTTTTTAAATTCATGTTCTTACCTCTTAGTAACACTAAGGTTTTTCTTCTTTGTTTTGGTAGATGCAATTGAATCATGTGACCTACAACAAAGGTCCCAGAATGAAATGGTTTATCTAAAGCTGTGGTACACAACTCAGGCCATGGAGGGCCGGTGTCCCTCCTGGTTTTTGTTCTAAACATACCCTAAATTGGTTAATTGGACCGATTAAGCTTCTATTAAGGTCCAATAAAGTACTTTAGGGTGCAGTTGAAAGGAAAACCTGCAGGGACACCAGCCCTCCAGGACAGAGTTGTGCACCACTGATCTAAAAATGTTTTCATATGACACGTTGTCACAAAGACGGCCGAAGTGGGGGACGTCAGACCAGAAACAGGAACCAGGAAATAAAAGACAGAGGTGGAGTTTGGTGGAGCTGAGCGAATGGTCTCGCAAAGCATTTAATAAATGAACAGACAGTCAGAAAATAAAAGGTTTGTAACCAAAACAGCACACGGCACGTGAGGCCAAAATAAATAGACAAACAAAACAAGTAGACACTAACAAAACAGGGTGGACGAATGCTACACAAAACAAGTACGGTGCTGGTGCTTCCAGCACTTGTAGCAATTGATATTTAGAATTACGCTTTTCCTCTCTCTCTCCCCCGTTCTCTACTACCGAACACACAACCCCGAGTGAGTGAAAATATGTAGCTTTTATGCAGCTGTATCGAGACTCGATTGCTAATAAATCATTCAATTGGAGTCGTGGTACAAATGCATGTGAATTAATAAAGTGCAATTCCCCGTGCTCACATATTATTACATTTTACTTGCACGTGAAGTGCTGTGTAATCCTCGTGCCTAAATACAAATATACATTTTAAACACTTGTGTTACATAAACGCGTTTATATCCCGTGTACCGATGACTATACACCAACATTAACACACAACACAAAATACACACAAGGGCGGGCACTTTGCCACACAAGGCTTAGCACTTCTTTAAATGAAAATACACTGCTAATTACAATAAGCAAATAATAATTACTAGTATGTGTCTTTATAAAGTGGTTATTAATTGTAAAAGCTTTCCTTCTGTACTTGATGTCTAGTATTTATCAGTATGTTCTGAGTTTGTAACGACATTTCTCCTGCATAATGTACTGCCAGAGTACATATAGTAAGTCCCATGTGCCTTGGTATTGATTAGTAAATTACAGACCTTCATGTGCACACCATCTGTCCCCCAAACTGTGTAAAGTGGGAGATAACATTTTCTGGTGTGGCAGGAGAATTGCTTTGACAATTTTGAAACTAAAATGACATGTGGGTGGGAAAAATCTCTTCGCAGGGTGACAAATAAAGATAGCAAAAGGAGAGAACAGGAGAACAATGGAAAAGGAAATGAAGCAACACCAAGAATCATGGCATCTTTACTTCAAAACCAGGGAAGCTGCATTTATTACCAATATCAAACATAGAGAAAGGGGCCCATTCAATACTCTTTATAGTGTTACTTTTGACAGAATAAATAAAGGTTTAGTATTTATGAAACTTACCTGTTTTAAGGTTTGAGGGTTATTTGCAGTATCACATCACTAAATTATATTTTCTGGGTTGTAATTCACACTGAAATACATACCCTATGCATATTTATGACCAATGTTATTCTGTAACATATGTGCAGCTACAGTCTTCAATGTATTCCCCATAGAACACCTATACAAGTGTGCAGGATCAGAAACAGACCACTCCTGAGGCAGAGGGATACACTGGAAGTATCTCATTTAAAAAAAAAAAATCAATACATGCAAGATTACATGAATTATTTCATTTCCATACTTGCTGAAGGAATGTTCGACTAAATCCTTCCAAACACAGGAAAATACAAAAAAAAAAAAGAGTTGCGTGATGATGATGTGTTCATACAGAATCTCCATGTTTAACTGAAATGAAAAGCAGGCCAGTGGGATTGTGGGTGAGTAAGGACTGCGGCAGTGTGACAGGCTTCTGTTCTCCTCCCCCACAGTAACAGAATCACAGGCTCCCAGCAGGACCCGCTGCTCCAGAGCTGGTTATCCTGTTGTGTGAGGCAGAGTGTGAAAGCAGAGTAATCCAGATGGACTTGGGCGGTTGACCCTGACATGATATAATACTGTGTCTGCTTTAAAAAAACTCAACAGTTAGGTCAAACTAACAACTGAGGAGGTTTTTCTTAGATGTAAAACTAACATTCAAATGGAAAGCATATCTTCTTTCCAAAAATGTGATAGATTTAGTTTTTTTTTAAATAATGGTTGGTTTATTCTATTTGGTTAATAGTAAAAATAAACATAGAAATACATAAATTTATATATATATATATATCTATATATAATATATAT
Source organism: Polyodon spathula (assembly GCF_017654505.1). Taxonomy (NCBI): domain Eukaryota; kingdom Metazoa; phylum Chordata; class Actinopteri; order Acipenseriformes; family Polyodontidae; genus Polyodon; species Polyodon spathula. The sequence goes on from NC_054551.1 coordinate 26,249,635, forward strand.
ATATATATATATATATATATATATATATATTATATATATATATTTTTTTTTTATTTTTTTTGGCCATTGGCATGCCATGTAACAGTTACTGGTATGTATCTTTACTAACATACTTGCAGCACATTTACAGGAATAGTAATCTGGCTATGGCTATTATCGTCATGGAAACCAAGCCGATTGCAGCACAATGCCACAAGCGTTTTTCTCTTTGACAAAAAGAGTTGTACATGGATTTTTGGTTCAGGTAAAGGCAGCATTTCCTTGGAGAAATCCCAGGAGCCCCCACCTCCTTTCCCTTTCCCCTCCCTCAATGTCTTAATCCAGATATAGCTACACTTCCCTCTGCTGGACCAAGATGGTATTGTACACACCTTATGTTTTATGTAAAAGCTGAGTTCATTTGACTAAATCAATGTGCTAAAGTGTAGCCTGCAGATGATATGTATAAGCTTCTGTTACTATAATGCAGATAGTAGCAGGAGCATGCCTAGTGTGTTCATATAGTGACACAGTAGAAGAGAAAGACAATGTGTGAGGCTTCAGATAAAACTACGTTTTCTGAAATAAAACCAAAAAAGGTTTTGTAGAAATCACAATAGCCCAACAAGTGTCTACATGGAATACTGTAATATGCTTATGGTATATTATAGAATACAATAATATTCAGCAGAACTACTTCACCCAAATACCAAAATAGGATTGTGTATCCTCCCTAACAATTAGCATTTTAATTAATCCACTTATTTTAATTAAAACAAACACATAATAATAAATATACTTTTTTTTTTAAACGATAGGTAGCATTTGATTATTCTATAAAATATGATATTCATTTTTTATGTCCATCGTCCTTGTATGGTATTAAGAAAAATTGCATTATTCGTTACAAGACGTTCTTCAAATGGACACATCTTATTATTTTATTATGTTTTTTGTTTTTTGGGTTTTTTTTGCAGGTCCAGCTGTTTTTTTTTAACAGAATTAGTGAGTTCTAGTCAGCACAGACTGAATAAGCACACATTTAATTAAATAAAATAACTAAGTCAAGTTTGCCATTGAAGATTAGTATAACAATCTCTAGAAAAGCTCAGCAGATATAGAATTAATGCACTTAAAAATGCAGAATTCATGAAGCCATGTTCTCTTTTGCATCGAACCTGTGAGGGCGATACACCAGAGTATAAGCTGCAGCTGGTGAGGGACGCATCAGAACCGCATAACCCAAGGTTAGCTGTGCGATCGTGCAACCTCAAGGACCCCTGTGCCTAATGAAGGCAAGGAAGGATCTATCACATTACGGTGTAGAAACCTGGAGAAACTATGCGGCGTAGCCCAGCTAGCTGCAGTACAGATATCGGACATCAAGGCCCCTCTGAAAAATGGGTTGCAAGTATATGAGAGCCCGGGACACTGAGTCAATGGGGACATGTCATGCAGATATGGCTGCTAGGTACACTTTCAATGTAGAGGGGGATTGACACACCTCTAACAGATCTTGCATAAACTACAAAATAGTTGCTATAGGGCAATAATAGGGGTCATGACACCAAAGTACCAACTGCTGAGCGTTTACTGAAGGCTTACCCTGACTGCGTGGAGTCACACACCTGGTCAGCACGCATCATACACCAGGGAGACACACAGGCTAAAGCGGCAGTGGGCTATTGAAAAACAATAGGGCGGAGAACATACTTTTTTTTAAGGCCCGACACACCGGGGTGGGCGGGCCAAAGCAGCCGGAGAGGTCTACTCTATAGCGGGGCAGGTTAGAACACAGCCCCGATGGAGGAATTACACAGCTGACTGGCTATTGTTGGGTTTTTTGTTTTGTTTTGTTTTTTTAAACTGCACTGCTCCTAAAATTCACAGCACAACACAGGCAAAGCAGGGTTGTGAGACAGGGTCAAACACACAGGTGAATACGCAACAACAACAATATACAATAATATTTCTTTATTTATATTTTGCCCAATTGCGCGCACGGCAGCCAGTGTAATCATTCAACGGCAGGGTACAGCAAAGCCTAGCCCTGGTGGAGGAACTGCATTCTCCCCAAGAGTGTAGGCTGAAAAGACAACACACACACACTCCTTTAATTCGCAAACATATTACAGACAGTAAATATAGACGGCCTGCAATGCTAGAGAGGCAGGCTGTGAGGAAAGGAGAAGAAAGAAGCTAAAGTTTAGTGCTGCTGATTCCACGAAAGCGGCAAGCCAGCCTTCAGCACGAATACAAGACAGCTGCAATCGACTCGGAAAAGCTCTTTCAAAACACGTTCAGTTAAACATAGAAGTCTTACCTTACCGTAGGTGAGAGGCAAAAGAGAACATGGCTTCCGTAGGACCAAGGACGTCACCCCAGGAAGTTCCCTGTCGGTAGCTCTGATATAAAGAGCTCAATGAATACCAACCTAAGGCAGGCATATCCCATAAGTATGTTTGGTGGTTGTCTTCAAATTGAAATGGAACCTTAATTTACTCATATTTGCAGGGCTTACTAAATGAGCTCTGTTTATAAACGGACAGCATGAGCTGTAAGCACTTAATTAAGCCATGTCAGTTCATAAATGCCACAATGAATGCACAGTCCATTTGCACTTGGCAAATTCAATCCATTTATATAACATTTAGTTACATCGACTCAACAAGTCAGTGTATTGCTTCAGCATTTTTCTGTTTGAATCAGTGAATAAATGCAAGTTAAAATGCAGGTCCTGCTGAAACTTCAATAAACATGCATGCACAATATTTCAAAAATAAAATGATTTCAAAGCTGCTTTTCAGTCTTCACGAGATCTATTGTATAGTAGCTGGGTAATCTTACCTATCTGATCTTATCTGAGTATTTGGTCATCTTAATTATTCTGTGTCACACAGTAATCATGACACAGCTGCCTAAAACATAAATATTGCATGTATATTTTATAAAAGTTCTACTAATTCATCTTTAAAACACAGATCAATGAAAATTATATAAAAGTCCATTCTAAAGTCAACCAATCTTAATGCTTAAAAACAGGGTTTGACTTGATTACTGTGCTTGATATTTCAAAGGAACTATTTAACATTGTATCAAATACCCTTGGCAGATCAACATATTGTACGCCTATTATAAGTGGTGAAACAAAACAGCTAGATCCTAACAAACAGTACTAGTAACAAATATAGCATACCAAGGGTTCAGAGGAGAACTAACATCTTCAAAAGAGGAAACCTCTGGTCTAAAGGGTCTCCAGATCCAATGCTTCTAATTGATCCCACATGGGAAGAAAATACACTTTTGGTTTTATTCTTGTGAGTGACATCCAAAGCAACCTACAGGGATTAATTTAGCAAGGACCCTTCCAAATTGTGGTCCAACAAACCCCCTCCAGTTGAATGAAATATAGCTATGCGAACTGCCAAGAACTAGTGCCCAAAATTCAGGGAGAAGCGCAGCTAATCCCACCTCTGCTACTGACTCACTGTGTGACCCTGAGCAAATCTCTTAACCTCCTTGTGCTCCATCCTGCGGATGAAATGTTAAATCAGTGTCTTATTGTAAGTGACTCTGCATATAATGCATGGTTCACAGCCTACCTCTGTAAAGTGCTTTGTGATGGTGGTCCACTATGAAAGGCACTATATAAAGATATTATATTATTATTAAATGAAAATAACATATAAGAAAATGATAACCACATTGCAAAAGATTAACACTAGACTAGTTTTAAGTCTCCTGTTGCTGGTTTGCATAAAAACCTTGAGTGTGTGAGAGTGCTCTACTTTTAGTGCTAGTACGGTAGATTAGTGCATTGCTAGGATACACACTTTAGGGCTCTACATTCCTGTTGGACAAGCCAAATCAGAAGTAGGCCTATTGTATTCACGTTTTCTTCATTTAAAAATTAAGGCAAAACGTTTTTTGTTCTTTATTTTGAAAAATAAAACATCAATGCATCAATTGTTTTTGATAAATGTCTATACCATAATCGAATACAAAATTGGAGTGACGATTGCTCCACTAATTGTAACTGCAGTTTTACATTAAAATGTAATAATCACTGGAACTGCAGTTTAACACTACAAAATAGTAAAATTCCATTGGAACTGCAGTCTAACTCCCACTGCAGTACAGTCCAATTATTCCAGTAGTCTAACAATAAACTGCAGGAACGGCAGTTAACACCACACTGCAGTAAAATTACACTGGAACTGCAATTTAACATTACATTAAATACAAGCACTTAAAAAAAAGTTCTAACTTTAGTTAAAAATGAGCAACATGTTAATGAGCAGCAATATGTTAATGAGCAGTATGTTAATGAGCAGCAATATGTTAATGAGCAATATGTTAATGAGTAATATGTTAATGAGCAGCAATATGTTAATGAGCAATATGTTACATGCATGTTTCAAGTTCATGATTTTTTCTTTTTTTTTTTGTTTTTGTTTTACTGTTAATCAAGATTGCAACATAAATGTTTCATTAATAGATGATAATTAAAAAGGTTTTTATGGAAAAACATAAGAGACCTTTGTGAAATGAACCTTATGTCTTGTCCTTTAAAACCTGTTTAAACTGACTAAATGGCTGCTACACTACGTTAAGTCACTTATGTTGTCTAGTGTGAACCCACCTTAAGAGACACTTTATTTCTTACCTTACAATTATGCATCATAGATTAAAAAAACTATGTAGATACAAATTACATTTTACTATTTTGCTAGAATTAGTTAGTTTGCACTCTTTGCATTAACATGTCTAATAAATGTGGTAAAATGCAGCAGTCATATATGGTACACCTCCACAGAAGTGGTGTAGTTTATAATAAAAATAAATACAGTCTCCTCAAAAAGCAAGGAAATTCGTTGCAAAAAAACTACATTAATGCAGCAGTTAGTGTTGAACATTGCCACAAAAGCAAGGAAATGTAGGGTTTTTAATCCTAACTCGTCATTCACACCCCCACACAAGCAGCCAAAGGAACCAGACAAGCAATTGCAGACTGCCGTCATCAGATAAGACATAGAATATGCAACTCTTTCCAGATGACACAAGAGACATCCATCATCATGGTCCACTGGTGCGTAGCAATGGATGTACATGAACACTTCAACACATGCACACCCACTTCAGGCTGCAGAACCGTATCAACTTTACAAAAATTGAACTATATTTGTAGCCCACGCCTGGTATGAAGAGATAGCTGCCAGGCGCACTTCGAGGGTCATCACCCATAGGCTCGACTGGGAGGGACCCAATGTAATCCAGGATGCTCACAACAGGGGGTCTAGCTCTGTGCCCTGACACCAAATGGAGAATCTCTTCAATTTGAAGGTGTAGCACTGGTGGGTCGATTGCTTTGGAGAGGCCTGAATGACATGCAGATAATACTCTTTTTCCTCTTTAGTTCTGGCCGAAAGGTCTTTACGCTTGCTTCTCCTACCCACTCGGGTTGTATCCTCCTTAGCACAAGCCTGTGATATCAGATCTTACACGCTGGAAGCAAGAATGTTGTGCAATATGCCAGTAGAGGTTGGTGAGTGAGGGCTAAAGGTGGACACACCCTATTTAGGAAAAATAGACTGCAGAACCAAGGCTGCAAGTCAAACATCCCAGCGTAATTCAAGGTCAATATGGTAATGTCAGGTACAGGTGTGTGCTGACTTCTAGGTAGTAGCCCTGCAGATTTCTGGATAGGAATGTCCTTGGAAGTAGCCATTGAGGCAACAGTAGATCTAGTGGAATGAGCCTTAAACCCTGTAGTAGGCTCCTTTCCAGCCAACCTATATGGTTATTTGAATGCTTTGAAATGGTAAAAAACAGCAATAGTACATTGACATGTCAATTGCTTTCATACTTGCATTGAGATCAAAAGTGTATGCAAATATAGTGATATGTTGATACCGTTCTGCAGCCTGAAGTGGGTGTATATGCACTGGAGTTTACATGTATATCCATTGCTACAGCATGGGTGGACCATGATGATGGATGCCATTTTATTTGTTTTTAGTTAAAAAACATTGCCAAAAATGAGTGACATTCCACCTATTCCCTTTAACATATTTGGGGATGAAACTCCAGATAACTGGTACAACACCAACTTTCTGAGTGAAGATAGCAGTCCACCTGAAAAAAAAACATACAAATCAAATAAGTGCACCAGCAAGAGTAGACACATAACAGTAGATGAGGAACAGCTAAATGAAATAAAAGAAAACAAAGATTGAAATAACACTAAAACAACATGGGCTGTTAATGTATAAAGACTGAGCTGAGCTGGACTAAATAGATATTTTAACAGTAAAAGTTTTAACATCTCTGCTGACAGCACGTTTAAAACCAACAAGAATGTATTCCTGTCAGTCATGAAAACTTTTAGAAAAGCATGTAAAGACAAGGCCAGACACCACCCCCGAATTACCAGCCTGGATTTGAAGCGTCTGTGGGAAACTGAGGCACTGTTCCCTAACACCACGGTCGGATTGGTACGTAAAGTCTGATTTGATCTTTAACTTAATCTGGCACAACTTGGACGCGAGGGTGTCCGACAATTAACAAAAACATCTTTTGAGATCCGAAAGGATGAAAACAGGCTTAAATATGTGTGCCTCCAATAGTACACAAACTCACCTGAAGATACAGCTTCATCATCCAAGGCAGCTGCTCTCCTTACTTCCACGGTGTCATTTGAAACTCTGCCCACCATCAGCATGTGTTCAGTCCTCTAGTTTCTAGTGAGATGCCTGAGGAGCGTCATGTCCTTGTGTATGCTGGATGTCTCCTTGTTTCCTTGGTTCCATAAAACAATGAAACACGAAAGACGCATGTCTTAGTCATAGTGGTACCACTCAATGCTCTATGAAAGCTAAACTGCATATTTTTTAAGTGTTCCGCTTTTATGAATTCTATTTAGCAGCACCATAAAGCCTTGTGTATTATGTTGACACATATTCTCGAATGTTGTTTAAACAGGATGATAATATTGCTGGGAGATTTCGAAGGGATCAAAACCTTTCAACTTTAAGCAACGCAGGATTAATCTGGTTTTATGAAAAGGCAATATTTATATGACATGACCGTTTAACCTTTTTCTGTGAAAGAAATAAGAATAATCAAACAGGCTCCTGTCTGAAGTTGGACCAAGATGACATCTTATTATAATGTGACTTTTAGTGAGGTGCAGTGGTGGACAGTGAAACAGGTTTGCATTTCCTTTGAACTGTAACCCTCATCACTCCACGATGTAAAGGATACACTTGTCACTTTAGAACAGTGATATTCACAGGCTATTCTGCTTCTGGTGAATATCAAATGTGAAAATAAATAGATATTAGACTGTCAGTCAACAAAATTACAAAGATCACCATAACTGTGGCACAGATAATGCATGTGGGCTCCTGGATGGACTCAGGTGTCTAAGCATTATTAAATGCCACGGGGCACTGGAGTGAGTGATGGGCTGCATGGCAGCTTTGGATTTTTTACTCCGAGGGAATGAACTGCTTTCATCACAAAGTCACAAACAACTATGGAAGGGCTGTCTGTTCCATTGAGACCAATGCAGATGAAATTACACAATGCTGGGTCAGTTTTACTAAAAGTAGAAGGTTTCTTCTACCTATCTATCGTACCTTGTATGCTACTGGCTGTAACATAAAACCACTATGGTACTTCATATAGTTAGTTTAAAATTAGATTAAAATAATAACAATTATCTACATTATTTGAGTTATAGTATACTCTCAACAATATACAATATTAACCCCCAATAACAGAATGTAACAGAATATTCAAGTTTTTGCATGTCCCTAATGTACACCACAGAACACAATTATATATATATATATATATATATATATATATATATATATATATATATATTATATATATATATCTGATTTTATGAGCATCAACAATTTACTCAAAACCTCCTCTAGTGTTTTCTACTACAACAACCTTGACTTGCATAAAGAAGGAAAAACATTGAGTGAAATAGCTTCCATCACTTGATTTTCAAGGTGTGGTATCCGAAGCATAATCAACAAATACAGAGAAACATCATTTGTAATTGACAAACCCAGGACTGGAAGACTAAAAAAGCTGTCTAACAGGTATGAGCAATACTTGAAGATAATATCCTTAAGGAATAGAAAGTAGACAAGTGTTGAATTGACAACAGAATAGGCAGAAGGCACAGGTGTCGTTGTCCATCAAATCAACCGTACGAAAGTCACTCTTGAAATCAAGATTTAAAGGATGTGTTACTGTAAGAATACCTAGGTTAAAGAAGGGAACACGACTAAAAGGCTAAAATATGCATAAGAACACAGAAATTGGACTATGGAACAATGATCAAAGGTGTTTTGGACTGTTAATGGATGGACAACGATGCCTGTGCCTTCTGCCAGTTCATGTTTAATGCATAGCAAATGTAATCCATTTATACTTGAAGTTTAAAGGAAGGCGTTTGAAAGCTAAAGCAGCTCTCAAAAATAATATTGTTTACTCACTATTGTAAACTTTATTCACACAGGTGTAGTAATTAATTCTGTACATTATACATGTCTTCAATATGGTCATTAGTCTTTGTAAGTCATCGGTACATGTTTTCCTCCAACAATGAAAAGTAAATGCACTTTTCTTACTTTTGCAGCTGAAACTCTGCAGGGAAAAGTATTTCCCCAGTAAGCACATCACCAAAATTACTGTACATGCCTAACAAAAATACAACACAAAGAAACCCAGATGAAGTCAGTAATTAAGAGACATCTTCTCGAATAGAGCATGGAGAGATCGCAGATTACTTCACTGCAGGTAGAAGGTGTTAATCAAAGTCACACACTGCCATAAATATTACAGTCATCGGTGTTCCCAGCAGGGCTACTGTAAGATGTGAAGGTGTGGATTATTTTAATTTCCTTAATTTGTCGTCTTAAAGACCACACTGTTCAGACATGAAGAGGCACAGTTGTATCTGGAGCCTGCAATGTTTCTTTGTAATTATTTTGTAGACAAAATTGAATAGAAACCACCATCTTTACTTTGCTTACCATTAGGTACCGTGCATAAAAAATGAGAGTACTGCCAAAACACTGTTTTTTTAAAAAAAAATTTGCTCTGAGGAAGACAGATTTCAATGTATTAAATATTAAATTTAACATATTTAAACGTTGCATTTTAAGCACAGAGGAAGCAATTGTAACTGGAAGCTATTACATGAATTAATATGAGTGTGTTTGGTTGTTCAGTGCATTTATTGACAGTCTGTGAATAGTAGATAAAAACGTTGGATAACTACCAGAGTACCGGTTGTGCTTGTTAACACCAGTGCTGTGACAAAATTTTGCTCCACAGCTGTCACATCACAAGACTGTTTTATTGGTGGACAGGATCACATGCACGTCTATTGAGTGATCTCATATATGCAGAAAGGATGCCATCTCAGAAAAAGGCTTCCTTACACCAGCTTTGATTGCCTAAATATATTCAATTTGCACATTCTCACGACACCACTAAGATGTACGATCACCTTAACAGCAGCCCTATTGTTATTTTTTTATTATTAATATTGCAAACTAAGAAGGAATTATACTAAAAGATATGCTTTTAAATAACAGTTGTTTTGACATGCTTAATTCCATTTAAACGGTGACATACAGGCAGTGAATAGTGGGTAAAGTAACCATACGATTATTGTGTTTGAAGCAAACACTAAGCTGAAAGCTATACAGTAGCAATGTAAATGTTTCCTTTTGAAAATCAAAAGATGCCAGTAATTATATCATTAAAATAGCACCCTTTGTGTTAAAAGTTAGACAAGTTTTCGTAAGTGCTTCTTGTAGGGCTAATATACAGTCTAACTGTGCCTTTTGTTTTTGTTTTACAAAGCTACTTTGATCAAGACCCTAAAGTGGCATCCTCTTACTAGCCATTGGCTGCATATAATTAAATGTGTGCGTATGTGCATGTGTGTGTGTGTGTGTGTGTGTGTGTGTGTGTGTGTGTGTGTGGGGGGGGGGGGGGGGGGGTTGTTTCATCATGACCTCATTATTACTTTTTTAAATGTATTTTGTTCATTATACTTATTTTCAACTATAGACTGTGATTATGCGTGTGTGAGAGAGAGAGAGAGAGAGAGAGAGAGAGAGAGAGAGAGAGAGAGAGAGAGAGAGAGAGAGAGAGAGAGAGAAAACATAATTACCATCATCAGTTCATCACAAAAACTAGTTGCAAATGTGAGCTGTGGGGTTGAAAGTTTCCAAGTGTTGAACCCCTATTAAATCTGGTTAAATAAACAACCCTAAAATGTGTTAGTAACATATTTCTGATTATACATTAGGTGAAAATGGAATCCTGTTTCGCTTTCAGTTGACATGGAAGACAAGAGTTGTGGAGAAACATCTGACACTAAATAACCTTCCTGTGTTTTTACTTCTTCATTAGAATAATGAATTCTCATGGGTTATATCAACCTGCACTGTCAGTTAATATCCATTACTATTATTATCATTATTATGATTATTTTAAACAAGTATTCTCTATTGGAAATAATTATTACATTTTTCAAGGGAATGTTCCGACAAGCCATCTAATGCTACTCATTGCTTATAATGTTTCTATATGCAACCAAAATTACATATAAAAGAAGATGCAGGTTTATTTCACTGCATGGTGATCTTCTTTAATTTAATTTATTTGCATAACGTGAACAAAACATCTTTGGGCTGGCTGAACGTTAGATGTGCTTAATAAAGGGAAATTGTATTGTATTGTAATTGATGCATTCATTTCATTGTCCCATCTGGGATGCAGTGCCCCAGAACTCCCTGTCTGTTCCTCGGTGTACCAGTTGCAGCAACAAGACGGGGTTGTGGATTCCAAAGACCCCCACAATTTTGCAGCAAATTGACATTATACTGCATATAATTGAACAGCACCTACAAGGGTAATAGAAAGTTTAGAATTACAGTATTACAGTTTGTAACCTCACAGTAACTCCAAAACTCCAGATCAAAGAGGTGGACCATTTCAATGAGTATCTCAGTTCTAAACATTCATCAGTCTTTATTCATATGCATCTAGTTTGTAACCGCTACCTTAAAGTTGTTTGTTGTATTTATCTTCTGATCTTCAATAGGCTGACTCACTTGTTCATTCTATGATATATCTATTACCCCAGGAAGCTATACACTGGTAATTACACAGGATGGTCAGTTCAGTAACAATGTGGTATAATGTCTGATAGGATCATTATTTAGCTCTGCTGCACTTTAAGGGACAATTTGTTATTTACTTATGGTATTTACCGCCCACTGTGGTTTTTATATTCATTGTATTTACCGCCCACTGTTTTATGCATCTGACCCTGACTAGGCCCCTTTAACACTGGGGAGGTGAGTGATATATATGAAAGCCTAGGGAGGGCATAACGTGACTTTAAGGGGCTAAAACCAGATATATCATACTGGTCCTATAACCCAGTCTTTTACTCAAGTTCCACAACTAACAGTGACAAGTTTGGTGAAAATTTCAGTGCTTGGGAATTTAGTTGTCCCTACAGTGAGGCAAACTACCAATAAGCTCTGACCTGCCATTCAGTCTTGGCCCTCTGCAGTCAAGATAATTGATGTGCTGAATAATGTAGTGGCTTTGTGATGTGGAGACAAATGACACTGACCAACCAAAGTCCATTTATCTTAGATTGATTCAAAGCCAATCCTTTCTGAGTTGAAAGCATAAAAGGCCACCAGAATCTATCTCCTGACCTCAACCCTGAAAATAAATTTGCTGCTACACACTTTTTATTAAAAATATGAAATGCAAAAACAAATATAATGAGTAAGAAATGGATATGAAAAGCAACATTCTAAGTGTAAGGTAACCTACATTGACAGTGAATAGTGGCAAATAAACCAAATATGTCTCTCCATATGATTGTAATACTGTATGTTGTACTCTTTGCAGTACACACTTGTGTATTTTTAGCACACATTTTATGACTGGACCGGTTTGTGCATTGCAGTCTTGAGGGGTGAAATTCTGAAAACCTAAATTTTGTCATAAAAAGCCTCCCTAACCATTTCTTATGCATACTGATAGCTTAATATCCACATATCTTAATATCTGCTGATTCTGTTATTTATTGTGCATTCGGGACAGACAACATTCAGCACAACTAAGGCAGACAGTGTCAAATCTGCAAAATGGGGCGTACTGGAAACATTATTGGATCTCAATAAAAATAAATGAGTGCATATAATGTTAATAGGCTTTGATAAAAAATAAAAAAAGGTATGATTTACATCTAATTACATTTGTAATCTAAATTGTAAATTAAATATGATACAGCATATATTCCATTTGAGGGACTGGCTCCCAAGATGACCAGTAATTAAAGATTATCTATCTTTTATCCATCCAGTTATCTACTTTTCTTAATTTGTTCAGAAGCAATCGGTTTCAAGTTAGCACAATTACCATAATCACATACAGAATTCTCCTCATGGAATAATTCTTGATTAAACTATAATATATGATACAACATAATGTATTTAACTTACAGTGCATAATAGTGTCTGAGCCCTACCCCTCTTGTTCAGTAAATCTGGAGACAAACCTGTGTAGTTAATGCCTAATAGCTTCCTCATCATTCCTGTTCTGTCCTTGCTCATTTACAGAGAGAGCTTTCCATGCACCATTTTCTATCAGCACTTCTCTTTCAGAAGCAATTCTTCTTCTGTCTCTATACTGCCTTCCAGATATGTTTTTTTATAGCTGTTATGTCATCTCTCACTTTTTTCTTTTCTTTTCTTTCATTGTATTGTAACTTTTTCTTAACCATGAAAATAATACATCTGTTGGATGATAGTTAATTATATAATATTGATTGGCTTGTTTCAGAAAAACAGGGTGACACTTGTTGAATTAGTGTGACAGAGAGCGAATTAATCTGAGTCAACAATCTCCCTCCCGACCTGTGAGGGCACGGTATAACAGGAACAGAGTGCCCTGGGCTGGATGGTTTGACAGTTAATTCCAGGGTCAGTCATAAGTTGGCCATCCAAAAAGGGGGCAAAGTCACAATACTAGAAGTCAGCACCTTACTGTGGTATGCAACGTGTCAGTCATGGATTGGAGGAGACATGATTGCACTCGCTACCAAAGGGGGCGTAACTGAAAGTATATCAAGTTGTGTGGCTAAGTGATCTGTTCCTCTGTTATGGTTATGAAATGACGATGAGTAGTGAAACGAAACCGTGAGTGTTAAGTGTTGTCTTGTCTGTCTCATTAACTGTTGTTATTTGTCATTGTAGATGGCTAACTATCCAGGAGCTGTCGCTATTCAGCCAGCATCAAACCTGGACTGCACTTCACCACTGTTAGCACTATTTCACATATTCACAACACCACTTGTACCCGGAGCACTCACTGTTGGACTGGTGACTGTGTAGGTGTTTTAAAGTGTGTGTATTGTTATTATCATTTCAGTACCCCAAGGTTTTACTGACTATTCACATCATTGTGTATAGTCAGTGTTATTACTTAAAAGCCCTTAACACTAGAACCGCTAGATTTTTGAACTACCTAGAACCGCCACGTGGGTCACTTTGACCCATACATTTTTAAATGCTTCATTATGAAAATGAAAGACGTACTATCGAATACAACTGAAAAGCCTGAATCCAGGAGCTGTGTTGTAAACACAGATGCAGTTCTATTGATCACTATTGTGTAAACACGTGTAAACTGAACATACAAACCGAAATATTTTTTCTTCTAAAATTAATATAAAAAAGAATATATAACATACATTTCATATTAAGCACATAAGTTGTTATCCTACCTGTCATTTGCTGTATGCATCTGAGTGCAGCTTGCCGTATTCCAATCAAAATGACTACTTTCAAGATTAAATATTTCCTTCTGATATATTCCCAGTTGCATTTATGGAACAAAATAAAGGATTGTTGTCTCCCAGGTACATTGAAAAATAAGCAACTAGGCTTTCACTGAGTTGGCAACTTGACAAATCCACAATCACAGCAATCTCTATTTCGTAGTCAGTCTACAAACAAAGGCTTGAAATAAATAAAAACAGGGGAGTGTGTCTTGTTTGCTGCATTTACAAAACAAATAGAATATCTTATGTTGCATTTAAAAAAAAGACATGTATGTAATGTATGACCCCCGTGGCAATTGTAGGTAGAACTGTTTATAATTTTATTATTTTTGCGATTCTGGCTATCAAACACTGTCAGGATATTTAATTAATATATTTAGTAAAAGTCAAAAATGAAGATACACAAAATATTTACAATGGAAGAGCAATTAAGATTTTAAATGCAAAATGGGTCAAACTGACCCACATGGCGGTGTTAATAAAGTTTCGTTATGTACCATTTAACTGTGTTGGACTGTTGTTTTTAAGCACTGTATCACCTCTACACCTGTGCACTACAGATAACCTTGCCACAATTAGTCTGTGTTCACATTGATCAAATATAGTTCATAATTTGACTATGGGGTCTTTAAACACCCTAAACTATCCCTCATCTTAAACAGTTATTCTGACATAAGATCATTAATAAATGCCTCATGAATGTAAACTAAGTGTTAACAACCCCTGAAAAAGGTAAGGTGAGTGAACTGACTCCTGCTAGATGAAATAATTGAAAGCTGTGGCAAATAAGTATGCGAAAAGAACCTTGAAAACATGAACAAGACAGTATTGGATTTAATTTGGAATATTTCTAAAGAGCTCTGGTGAGTGGGGTGTCTGACTTTTTTTGGTGATGTTTTAGTATTGAGAATACCAATGTCCTTGTGTATAAATAGCCTACATAAACCCAAGACTTATATAAGATACAAATATACAGGTCTGCCTCTACACAGGGACACACTGAGGTAAGAGTTTCCAAATGAAGACTGCATAGGACAATGGGCCTTGGGCCTCATGGCCTTTGGTAGTGTCTTATTCTACCCCTTGAATCAGAAATAATTCAATACCAGCAATTAATCCCTTTAAAAACACAATGCCATCAAGTTAAGCACTACATATTCATTTGGTCATTGATTTACAATGGTAGACTTTAATGTGCATAGACTGTTAAATGGACTTGAAGTATAGGCTATGTTAGTAATTTAGTTATTCAAAGAATACATGTATGATTTTTGTATTCATACTGTAAGAATCCTGAATCATGAATACTTAAAAGAATCAAAAACATTTTCATATTTCTGCTAATATAACTAAGTCATCTTCTTATTGCCTCTGGGTCTCTAAAAGACATTTAAATTGTATTTCTATCAGTAATTCAGACTCAAAAGTGATATACATCTGGCTTTTTATACAAAAAAGACATTTGAATCACCATAATTACACAGTAATGCTATGAATTTTATTTACTGAAAAGTGAGATAGCATCATTTTTTTTTCTTTTTTTAATATGTGGATTTTGGCTCATATTATATTTATAACTCCCATTAAAAGCACAATTTTCTGTAAGTTTTACTGCACTACATAACCAAATACAATATGAAATGTAAAAATTTTAATAACATAATAATAATTCCCTAAAACATGATACTTCTGGATACCACTGCTATACTATAAGCCTATTGTACACCAAATTATTATTTTACAAGGTGATGTTTTACCTGTCAGTCAATTAAAAAGAAAGCTTGAATAAATCTTTGCCAGGTCTAAGATACTGTTGTAGTATATTAAGAGGGCTAACTGAGAGGAACCTGGAATACCACAAATCCAGTCAAAGCTTTTTTTCAGCCCTGAAGTCTTTAAATTCTAACAATACAAGTATTTCTTATTTTATCTTCAAAGCATCTTAGTATGTTCAAAAAAAGTTTTATAAACATCAGACAAATTTACAATGTTGTAACAATTGCTTGCTTGCATGCATGCATATTTAAGTCTTGCTTTGCAATAATATCTAATTTGCAGCTTGTCTATATAGTTCCTTCCACTCCTGCTGATTACATTTGTGAAGTTCTGGCTGTGACAATCAATTTTATTAGATTTATTATAATATGTAACCATTAAAGGAATCCTGTCAGAGGTGCCATATCGTAATTCTACACCACAGGGGTGAAATTGAAATTCAGGTAACTTCTCCACCTGCTTTTTAAATTGAAATACATTTCATTTGTTAACAGTGGTCTTTTTTATTTGTTTGTTTAAACTTGAATTTATTTTCAGGAGTCCATGATGTAATTTGGGTTGCTACGGTTGAGAGATGAAGGGATTATTGGAAAGGGCGGTATGTTTGGGAGTAGCATTCTGCACCCCTGTCCAGCCTATAGCATTACAAGTATCTGCTGCTTTCACTTTGCTCACAGAATTACTTTCACAGATTCTGACTGTGGGAAAGCGAGGGTGGTGTCTAGACATCCTCTGCTTCTGGAAGAGAGTTGAGCAAAACAAGTATGTTTAATAGAATGTTCCAGAAATTATATAATGGTATCAATATAAACAAAAAGTAGAAAGGAAACCAACAGTAAAAAAAAATATGAGTTTACATAATAATAAAATATGACAAAAGTTACTCAAAAAAGTAATTTTAGTGAATGCCTTTCGTAGTATAATATTATACAACAAAGCCCACAACTGTTATTTACTTCTCTGTGAAATGGGAACTGTATTGATTATTTATGAAAACACTACAGAGTTTAAAAAAGTAAAGAAACAACGAGTTGAAACTATAAATGCAGTCGAGATCTCTGCTAAAAGCAGATCAAAGGCAGCAACATTCTTCAATCATTTTACGGACTGCAGGGGAAACTCTAAAAGCTTTTTCCAAACTCCCAAGAATTAAAAAAAACAATTATCAGAGCCACAAATTGCTATGACAATACTCTAATTCTGTTTTTGTTTTTGTTTTGTTTTTTTGGGGGGGGGTAGGTCTCGTGAATTTGAAGTTCTCTGGGATTATTTTGTACAGTGCTTTATGGTTTTTCTACAACTGAATTATCCAGCTTTCCTCATTATATGACTGAAATTGTTCTGTGTAATAAAGGGCAGAAGTCTAGGGCATGTCTTCAGTGCTGGAAAGGAAAGAGCAAATACAGTGCAAAGCATGGGCAAGAAGAGGAAATCAGAGATCAGGGTTAAGCATAAGAAAAGCATGATGAAATCCAAATGCAATGCACAAAATCATGCAATGCAATGATTCATCCAAATGTAATGCAAAAAATGTATTTGCTTTGTCTTATTGTGCAATGTGTGTGTATATGATAACAGTACGATATTAATGCTTTGTTTCTAACTGTTTTGTATATTGTTGTTTGTGACGTGCAATACGAAATAAAACTAACAGTAATTCTAAGTGCCTATGTATATTGCAGCTAAGACATGTGCAGTTAGACAGTAAAAATGGGGAGCCAACTCCAGGACCGCGATATATCCGAATCCGCGGTGTAGCGAAGGGTGATATAACGAGGGGTGGGTGTATCTGTAAATGAACAGGAAGTTATTTACAGATATCTCTAAATGATTTAAATATCCATTTAAAGATATCTAGAAATCATTTAGAGATATATCTAAATGTATTTGAGCTATCTTAAAATGATTTAGTGATATCTTAAAATATTTAGCAATCTCCATAAAGTAAGTTGAGATATCTCTAAATGACAATTTAAACATCATCTAAACATGTTTTATGTATTTATATCAATAATTTTTTTTAGGCTACTTTAGTGCAAGTGATTAATATTTCTTAATTTGCACATGCAGTTCACCCTTATTATTGTATATAACATATTATTGATAGAAGCCTTATATTAATAAACCTGCATACTTTATTTAAATTAACCTCGTAGCTTGGCTGTTTCTCAGAAACCTGTTAATAGGCAATTAAAGATATTCAGCTAATTAGCAGCACGCTAATATTGTTTGTTTAATCTAAATGTCAACTATTATGTATGATGTATAATCAATCCATCTTGGAGGTGGGCTGAGATATTTCTTTTTGTCCTCAATTTTTTTTAAGAAAAAAACATTATTACAATATTAAAATACATGCATACAGTACATGTTAATTAAATTAATTCCTTAATTATGTAAAAAATGTTGTATTATAAACATTGTAAAGCACAGCCCTGTTAACTCCAGCAAAGATTTAACTTACTGATTAGAAAGTGTTGATGAAAAAATGTTAATTAGCAACTACAAATGTTAAGATAATTAGTTATATGCAAATAAGGGAAGATGGATTTGATGCATACCTAATGTTTCTTCTTTTTCAAATACAAAAAAAAAATAGCTCTCAGTGTTTTTTTTTTTTTTTTTTTTTGGAGATTGGAATGCACTGTTCTATTGAATGTGCATACAGTATGTTCTCTCTGCTTCAGAGGGCTCAGTAGAATTCAGCTAAGCAGCAAAACAATTCTAACATTTTATAATTCAAATGTTAACTTTATGTGCCATACTCTGTACAATAGAGGCAGTGATTGGCTGGTCATGTAGGCAAAAGTTTAGTCAATAACATGGTGCCATTCCATGGTGCTGTGCTTGATTGCCTAGGGCCATTCCCATTATAAGTGCGTGTGTGTCCCCTCAGGCTATCAGGACCCTAGCCATTGGGGTGGGAGGTGATTGGTGCTTTTTAAATGTACTAATTTACAGGAGACTGTTACTATTTATTGCTAGTGATTGTTGCTACATATTTGAAATACTATGTGGTGTTAATGATTAGAGAGATCTATTGAAATGTTATTTGATGAGATTTAATGATTATTGATATCTATTGAAATACTATCTGATAATTGTTGATACCTACTGAAGTATTATTCAATAGTGCTAATAATTACCTGTTCGTGTATCTGTCTTTCTGTGTATAATTGCTGAGAAACACTTGCTGTTTGAACTGGCTTACTTTTTGCGTTTTTGCGTGGAACTACTTACTTTGGTTTGCCTTTATAGTTGGGTGGAATTAATTACACACTCTAGGGCAATGGTGTCCAATCCTGGTCCTGGAGAGCTGGAGGGCTTTTTGTTCCAACTGTACCTTAAAGGACTTAATTGGACTAATGAAGTGCTTATTAGACAGTTAACTGGTCTAATTAATTAATTTAGAGTACAGTTGGAACAAAAATCAAGAGACCAGGAGGGACACCGGCCCCCCATAACCATCCCTTCTCTAGGGGATCTCTTACCTCTATATAAAAACTAAAGAGGGTGGCGTAGTCGGGACTAGTATGATTACATGCCATTAAATGTAATAGTAATGATGGCATTTAAAGTAAATTAATACAATAGGTGTATATTTTCTTTTGGCAGCAGGGCAGGCTCTGCTTGTTGTTATTCCTCCCCCCCCAACCCCCCCCCCCCCCCCCCCGACACGGGCCCCCCTGTTATGTTTTACATTGCATCTACTATATGCAGGTGTTTAAATCAGCAGGAGAACATCTTCATAGAGTAAAATGTAGGAACTGGTAATTGAACCCCTGTGCAATAGACTTCCCAATCCAAAGATCCTTTGATGGCACGGCAGAAATATCAGTTTAACTTAAAAGAAATTGCTTCTACTGGAGATAAGATGTTTAAGCTTTCACATTTTAAGCCAACAATCAATCCTGCAAAATACCAATTTATTGTACTTACATAAAGTAATATGCAATTTGGTTGCTTATATTCCACAGGAGGTTTAAGGTATTCACATTTGAATGCAATTTAGTTATTTAGTTTCAAAACCAAGATGTATTCATAAGAAAATGTCCCTTTCTGTACAAAATGACCTTTAGCTATCATGTGTCTACACTGGTTCTTTGCATATTCTTACAGTAACAGTATATTCATACTGGATTTTTCTGGCCTTGCTGCTGTCTTACTGATTCTGTAAATTGTTAATTACAGATAGAAACACAATATGAAAGTCTAGGAGTCCTTTGCTAAACACCATTATGCCTACAGCTATAGCCAAATTTTTTGCATCACCATATAGAACAAACTCAATTTGCTTCATTAAGTTGAATGAAACTTGTTGAATAATGTTACGTTAACATATTGAATTACTTACCGCTTTTTAGTTTTCCATATACTTAACATAAATCTGACAAAAATTTTAAAATGTAACATTTCAAAATCTAACATGAAATACTGTACTACTATATGGCTTCCGGTAGACTTTTATTATATAATTTTGTAGTATCTTTGATAACATGATGTTAAATAAAATATCGAAATGTTGTCTCAATCCTAAGATTCTAGGTAATGCAAAACTTTATATGTGCAATGCTCCGCTGGAAAAAAAGAAAACCAGGTGTAGCCTAGACTATGGTGCTGCAGATACTTTGTGATTGCTTTGTACCTGACTGATAATTAATTCCTAGAGGTCCAAAACATCAAAACTAGTCAAAACGAAACTACATCTTTTAAAAGGCATCTTCATTGGTTCACTTTGAGAGTCCTGAAAGCTGGACAAATACATGAATTCATCATATTGGATTATATAAGAAACGTACAATAAGATTACAAAAAGTAGTTCTCACGTCTTGTTTTGAGCATGCTTCTGTAATATTACATTCATTGCTTGTGTACAGTCTGGGTAGCTGGCCTCATGAGCTACCTGTTTCAGATGATCCAAGCTTTGTTTTAGTTCTGGGGTGGGCAAATTTGGCTGTTCCAGACCAGTTCTTTGCTATAACCACGTTCTTAATTGAACCAAATAAAAGTCCATCCAGGTACTAAATCGTAAATTATTTCATTGTATTTGGTAAACCTGGAGTAGAATGGTCCTCCAGGATCAGAGTTGCCCATTGTTACAGTTCCTCATTATGTGCACAACTTTGTAAATCCTTGGTTTACCCAGACCATTGCATACGCTGAAAATAGAACTTAAATTCAATTTAATTACAAATATGCATAATATACAGCTCTGTGGAACACTTACAAAGCATTTAAATCAATACCACTACATTTCCAGTAGCCCGACATTTCACCAATGATAATCACACTGCTGAAGATATTACCATCTGTGGGATCAGTCAGTGCTATGGAATAAATGCTGCTCGGAAACAAAGAGAACATGAGATCATCTTCACACTTGTAACTGTGGAACCTCTTGGAATGAAAGTTCTATTCTGACATAATTATCCAAAGAATTCTTGAAAATAAAAAGTTTACTGCAGTGTTTACTTTTCTTCCTGCACAGCTGAAGGAGGGCTTTTGTCCAATACATCCATAAATAAATGATGTTTTAATGATTTCAACCTATTTAAATCAACCTTTCTTGCTAAAATAAGATATAATAATACCATTTTCCAGAGCAAAGATATATACTTTTTTTTTTTCTAGAACAGATACTGTAGTTGGTGTCTTTTGATCCTCTTTAGTCATAAAAAAGAAAACATTTTGGAACAACATTTTAAAGCAATTTCTTTTTTGTAGTGGTGCACAGTAAATAACTGGCCTGTTGTTTTTGCAGGTTGAAGATTTCTCTGAACACATGTCAGTTCCACTCTTGCCTTTATAAATGAGTCATCCTTTGTGTGTGCGTCTGAACACATTTAACATTCTCTTCAGGCAGAATAAATGGATAGAACTAAACAGCTTAGCAGCAATTATTATGGAACGCCTGAGTTATAATTTCCCCTGTGGTTTTGTTAGCCATACAAAATTCATAAATCTGAACTGTGGCAGGTACTTATTACTTGTCACAGGTGGGGATATGCAAAGATTATTTTAGCTGGGTTGAGGTATCAAAGAACCTTTCTTTCACATTTCTGATAATAAAAAGATTTGTGTAGCTAGGACGCTGGGCCTGTTTAATTAATTACTTGGTATTCTTGACTTTTGAACTATCCTGCTTAATTTGAGTCAATATGCATGCCAGCAAAAAAAAAAAAAAAAAAAATGGAATCAAATGTTTACCCTGGATATGCCAGGCAGGGTTCTAACTGGTTCACATTGGTGTGGTGATACTCCTGTGCAAATACAGTGTGCTGCTCAACTGAGGAAAATACTAGCCATACTATGCTTGCTATACAATGCTTCTATCTGCCACATAGGAGCCTGCCTCTATTGCAGAGGTGGGTGGAAGGAATGGCTGACTGCAAATTGAAGTGTAGCTGATTCATGGGCCAGAAATGGCCCCCTAATAAATCGGTGGGCAAATACCAGGGTTGTTATTGCACAAGGAAGAAGAGTTACAGCAATCTCACAAAGCAATTAAAAGACGTTTTGCAACCACTAGAAAGCATCCATCATATCTATTAGTGGCACATTTTTTTATGTGGAAAAGTGAGATATAGTCCTCCAGACACCTGAGGGTTAGTACACGTTACTGTAAAACTGTTACCTACCAGTGGCACCAAACTTGTGCTATAAAATTAAACAAACTAAAACATGTTAAAAAGAGGACACTTTATCAGCAATAACAATATGTATTTTTAACACATCAGTCATTCAGCCATAAACCAAGTATTCATTGTCTTGCAGTTATATACCACTAAACTACAACATCTTAGTAATTCTCCAATTGGAAGCAGTAGGAAACCTTTAGTAAAAACAATCAATTCAAGGACCAAACAGCCCACAATGAATATTCACAACCTGTATTCGAAAGCCATTGTTCACATTGATTTTTGAGAACATGAACATTCATTATGGCATTATGTGTCACACACCATGGCAAAGCTGAGTATTGAACATTATGTAGCTATTTGTTTTGCTGTCTTGGAACGATTTTCTTTTTGGCACAATGGGACAATACTTTTCCCTTGATGGATCATTGTTTTGATAAATGTTGGACCAGTGAATTCAAAACCTAATACAAAATTAAGTTACATAGGTTAGAGTTTAAAAGCCTTGTACAGAATATAAATGTATTTAAACACAGATTGTCTCGATAGAAACTTGATCTTAAATTACTGTCTGCAAAACAGCTGGATTCATCTGCATTCGTGGTTATAGAGCTCACAGACGGGATAGTATCGGTCAGGGCAATGCATCACACAATGCTGCCTGTTACACTCATCGTCCCTTAAACCTTGCAGATTGGTTGCAGTCAAATGAGGAAATCCAGGTCACAATGTAACAGGGCGGAGGCTAGGCACAAGAGCCAGGCTTGTCTGCATTCGTGGTTATAGAGCTTTTAAATTCATCTCACCGACGGGACAGAATCACACTGAAATTGTCTGTTACAGCAGCATGCATTTTAATATAGTATATTATTTATTTAATCCTGAAAATAGTAAATAAATATTAACAATATGCATATAAAATATATTTAAAATACAATAAAATCCCTTTGTACAGTGTACAAGTATATAGCATATGATATATAAAATGTGTTCGCATTTTGTGTCAATTTATATTGTATATGAAAATGTAATTTAAAAATTGTTATGCTCTATATAAACTTTGTTACATCATTAACTACTTAATCCTTTACAGGGTTGCAGTGAGCCAGAACCTAACCTGGCAGACACAGGGCAGGACTACACCCTGGACAGGATGCCAGTCCATCACAGGGCACCACATGCACACAGGGCAATTTAGAATGACCAATCAACCTTAACAGCATGTCTTTAGATTGTGAGAAGAAACTAGAGTACCCAGAGAGAATCCACACAAACATGGGGAGAACGTGCAAACTCCACACAGACAGACCCCTAGGCCAGAATTGAACCTAGGACCCTGGCATTGTGAGAAAGCAGCACTAACCACCACGCCACCATGCCACCCATTTTGTTTTTATTTCTGTCCTAAATAATAAATGACATAAGCTTTGACCTTCAGCACTGGGTTTATACAGGCACACAGTGTCATCATTTACTGTACCTCCTGTGTCATCATCAGGATTACATCACTTCTGTCCTGCTCCAGATAAGATCCTGTATCAGTGGCAGATTATCTCATGCAATCCAATTTATTGGAAGTACTGGATGGAGACTGCTCTTCATCTCAAGCTGTCACTTACTCGACTAATGATATGATCTCACACGTTACATTTGTATGATGAACTACTTCTACCTACATCACTTTTGCCCACAGAACACGAATGCTCAGGCAGCAATCAGTTGTGGAGACACACAATAATAAGTCTACTATTATTAACATACAGTTCTCAGTATAATTAAAAAGCTGTATAGATTCATACCTGTTACACTCAATAGACGGTGGTAACATGTATTCCGGACCCCCACAGATGAGGTAAACTATTGCTGGTGACAGCACTGGTCACCGCTTGTATTATCACTTGTTTCTGTCATAGTACAAATTGACTGCTAAAAATCTTCTTGCCAAATGGAGTGCATTTTGTCTGCTGTATGCCACAACAAGAAATCTATGAAATCAACCAAACCCCTTTTAATTGCATTCCGTTGATTAACCTTTTCACACTCTTCAATGAAAACGGTAGAGGAGGATTGGTCATGAACAGTGTAAGACACAGTTATAGGACTGTATGCATCTGTGTATGGGTTACATCAACACTAGCAATAAATAGGCAATAAACAGACTTGACGTCATAAATCCTATATTAAAAACCCATCATGTGGGATTTTCATCACATATTTGAGGGGTTTGTGTTTTCTGTAAATGTTTTCATATATTTACATTCACATGAAGAAGTGACTCATCTGATTACATCTCCTGTCTCGATAGCAAGAGCAAGCATTACACAAGCTCATGTCTGCCTTTTATCTTCCCTTGCTTAGATATTTTTGTCACAGCAAAATGAATATCTATTTTAATACATTTTGAAAGCTACAGTATGTGACGACTAAAAATCACACCAAAACTACATTTCTGTGCTGTCCTGTACTGTCAAAAACATTTCTATGGACTGCTTCTCAGGAATTCTGATTAATAAATGGTCAGCTTTTAAAAGAATGGTCATGCAAGTAGATTTCAATTTTAATTTGATTAGTTTGTAACGTTTTTTGATCCTGCATACAAGGTAAAAAAAAAAAAAAAAAAAAAAAAAATGTGTCAATTTATTTGTAATCTACATTGTGGTCACGGATTTTATGTAGCCTACACCTTGTGATGTAAACATATTCATGGTATTTCTCAAGAGGTTTATTAAGTGAATTAATTGTGTTAAATAATTTTTTGTTTGCTGTTTACAAACTCATATGTGGTAATCGTGCGGTATACTGTACTTTTCAAGGCATTTTGCTTTGTTTTAGTGCCGCTCTGGGCAATTTGACTTGGTCCGGAAGTGTTTTAATGTACCGGTATTAAAAAAATCTGAAAACTCATATTAATGATAATTCTTTTCAATTTCTAGACTATAGAGACGGAGTAATATAGTTTTTAAGACATTTCGTGGACATTTTGTTTTATGAAAACTTTTGTAATTGCAAAAATGTCCTTGATTGGTGTTCATATTAAACATGCCATTAACTTAAAACTTGCATTTTGTAAAATCATAGGATTGCAAAGAGAATAAAATTCTTGCTTTTTTTTCTGTGCTGATTTGTAGTTGTTTTAAATCCCTTAGCAATAATCTAAAATGACCATATAGCTAGTATTCTTTGTAGTTTGTGTTGACCCTGCATTGTTGTTTTAATGTTGAAACTGCAAAAAAAACAAAAAAAAACAAACATGCATTGCATGTTTACAGGGGTAAACTTTTTTTTTTTTTTTTTTTTTTAATCAGGCCTAGAAATATTTCCTTTGTTGTTTCGTCTGTCTGAAGTTACTCAGCTTTAGAGGACTTATTCTGGACTTAAACTTTACTATTGTGTTACTGTATTCATTTTTCTCTATTTTCTTTAAGGAACATATTTCTAATATAGAATACAGGGGTGATTTCTGTTCATTATTGCTCCGCTTAGGAACAGTTCAGTTAGGGTTGAGGATAGCACTGCTGGTTTTCATTTATAATAAGAAATCATTAAGAAAAACTATTGATTGCATAAATATATATATATATATATATATATATATATATATATATATATATATTAGATATTATATTTTATAAAAACAAGGTTTTATAGTCACTAAACTTGTCACTAACCTGAAAATAGCATTGCAGAATCAATTTGAACAGCCTTTAAAAACAAAATTTACCCATAGAAAATGTAATAAATGCATCGCCTTTTCCCTAGAATAAGCATGACCTCCATAAAACTGTCTTAATGCAGACTGTTTATTAATTCATAGGAAAATGGGAGTAAATCTGGGTTTTGAATGATTTTTTTTTTTTTTTTTTTTTTTACTTGGTCGGGAGGAATAATTGTATTTTTTAATAAGCTTCATAAACCCAGTCCAACTGAAAAAAACAGTCAAAACCACAGAAATGGTAGATTGCACATAACCATGAAGGTGAACTCTGCTCACTCACTCACACAGCTTTTACTGTTATTATCCTGGTCATGTGTTCACTATTTCAAACCTCTCTTCTGTAAGAGAACTCACCAGGAATCTTTCACATTTCACCTTTTAGCCTGTAATTCTTCATCTGTGTATCAACTGTGTACTTACAGTCTTCTTACAGATTCAGCTTTGAGATGTACTGTATGCCAGATTTCACAAGGGGATAAATGCCTTTATCCCATAAGTGATTTTATAAAGCACTTATGCAATTATATGACATTATTATATGAGAGGATTATTGTATATAAATCAACAACAATCTAAATAATTATTTAATAAAGAAAAGAGTGACATAATACAAAGGCTACATAGTGCCCTTTTTATGGCAAATACAGGAACGAATCTGTCTGGTCACTTAGGCACATAAAGTACAAACCAGACCATTAGCATGTTTATATAATTGTTACAAATCCAAGAGTTACAAAATAATATCACATGTATTTCTATAATATTCCATACCGGTATTATTAATGTATTATTTTATAGTTAATAATATGATTATAATAATCAATGTGACAGGCATTAGCAATGTGACATTCTGATTTAAGCTGAACAGGTGATCATTTAGTTCCTGTATTGCTCACAAACCAAAATTAAACTAGTTTCCAGTGCATACTAAAAAAAAAAAAATTTATCATGCTGGCAGTATTATGGTCTGCTTGTTCATGGGAAACCACATCTACAAAACATTAGTGTTATATTTATTTAAATTAGAAATCTATAGTTTTTTCATTTATTTGTACAAATTAATCTTTCTGTCATCTGTCAATTATTTTGAATGCTGTAGTTGCCATATTTCAGACGGAGCACCCAAAGGTTGCCACATCATACTTTTTAATCATTCAATTCTGCATTGTTGAAATCAAATGGACCCCCTTTACCAACTGAATACAGTTACAATAGAAAAAAACAACAAGGGCTATAATTGCCTACTTAACAAACATTTCCATTTTTTTTCCCATTCTCTCCAAGCATCCAAGATACAAAGGTCTTAGGAGGGCAACTCAGATCCCTTCTTTATAAATATAGCCTAATTACACTGATTAATTTGCATCACCCGCAGTCAATCCAATCGCTCGCTATACTCAGGACAGGTTATTAGTGCAGTGTGAAATCAGTTTACAGATCTCAGTGGAACCAGAACGCAGCACCAGCAACCATTCCAATGAACACAGGATTCTGCACAGTTTGAATTTTCATACCGTTCAGCCGGGCTCACAGATTTCTTTTCAGTGTGCTTTTTTCAGTTCAAAATGAGTTTACACTCTACAACAATTGGAAATCTGTAGGACTTAGTGTGAAATATCATTGTGAATAGATGATTACTTTATTGGACTATATGGGGTTGAATTGTGTCACACCAAGTGAGCCCAATGTCCAGTGATTTATATCTTTGACTTTAGGCGTGGCCAAGATATTGGAAAGTATCTGAGGGGCACTTTTAAAGAGTCCTGGACAAAATGTATTTGCTAGCATTTCCATTACATTCTCAACACAACTTGCCCAATAGAAGTAACCATTATTAAAAAAAAAAAAATATATATATATATATATATATATATATATATATATATATATATATATATATATAGAATATATATATATATTGTAAAAAAAGCCTTAAATTTGGGACCCTGGTACGTAATTTAAAAGAAAATAGATTTTTGAAGATATATTGAACACAAAAACCACCCTGGCCATAACCTACAAGAAAGGAGAATGTCTTTTTGTTTGCACATGCTGTTAATAAATGATTTGCATCTGTCTTAATTTTATTTGAATACTGTTTTATTATCTAAACTTTTTAGAAAGGCATGGCAATAATTTAATGTTTGACTATTTAGCAACTAAATGATTTTAAAGTAAGATAATCTGCTGTAATCTATGTGTATATATGAAAGTGTTTTTTTTTTTTTTTTTTTTTTTATGTTGTTTCGTCTAACTAATGATGGCTGTCTGTGGTTGTTTGTGTTGCCTTGCCCCTTCCACTGCTCATAAGGGGGTAGGCAGGGAATGCAGAGTTAGGGTTAAACATTGCATTTCCCTACTTAACAATTTTTTTTGCAAAGAATATATATATAACTAATGTACAATGTGAACTGATTGTTTTCAGGGAATGATCTTTGGAAATGCATACAAGTATAATTTACAAATATGGTTGCAATTTAGTAGCTACTTCATTACATTTTATTCCAATAACATTGCAGAATCAGTAATTTATACTCAGAAAGAAAGAAATGCCTCTCAACATTGCACTTTTTTTTATTTTTGACCATAGTGAATAATATGCAAATACCCAGTGACAATGATATCTTTTCACCGCAGAGATGACCTTTCAATTTCGACTCTACAGAACCTCAGCAGACCTGTCACGTTACTTACCAGCTGAAGTAGTTCAGTTGAAGCCTGAAAGTAATAGTGACTTTGATACCGACAGTGACTCAGTTCTTCCCAAAAACTGTTGGAAAGGTCACAAATGAAATTTACCAAATCCATCCTGACTGGAGAGGTTGCTCCGTCCTGAATTTCCTGGGGACTTGCTGCAATAAATCATGTATTTACAGCAATCAATAAATATACGTTTTATTAAATAAATTAATTAAAAAAAAAAAAAAAAAAAAAGCCTTGCTGGAGCTGGGAGATTTGCTTTAGAGTTGTCTGTTTGCACCAGAAAAAATATATTTTCTAATTCTAGAACAGGACTACAATGACAACAACGGGACCAAGTTAATTAATTCTCCCCGACAACATCACAAATAACAACAAAGGAAATACTGGCACCTACTGTTAGACTTGCATCACTTTACTGAGATCACACATTATTGAGGGGATGGAGATGTAATGATGAAATTGGTTTTTTTGTCATTGTTTTTTGTTTTTATTTTACAGCAACATACAGTTTCCTTCTTCAGGTACATTTACATGTTTTCACCTAACCAGAGTCATTTACTTCTCTTCTCTGCTAATATCATACCTGAATTCCAGATTGATATTTACTGCTGATTTTTTCCCCATTAGTGTCTTCATAAAAACTTGTATAAAATATATGTCAAATCTTAAGATTTAAAATCTGGTAAAATTGTTGTATTCCAGCCATAGTGTATAAATATGATTTCTCTTTCTAACAAAAAAGTACTGTAGATACAGTGCATACTCACTTGACTAGTGTAAATGTCTCTCTTTTTGTGTGCATGTAAACTATATAATTGAATAACCATTGGTAACCCATGTACTCAACACATTATTTTGTCGTATCTTCATGACTTACTTCTAACAGTATGAAAAATAACTAAATTATGGCATTCCAACAACATTCAGCTCTTCAAACAAGTTTCATAAAACACATTTGCAGGTGTTTCAATTAATATGTTGATACAATATTTAAGTTGACTTAATAAACTCGCTAGGGTGAGTTAAAAAAATTGCATTCTTTGTTTGTTTTTTTTTGTCAATTATTTTTCACAGTCCCTCTAACTGGAGGTGTGTGTGATTGAATAAGTTCATTCTTCACTTTGGTCTCAGTCAGGAAGTATACCTGCATGTGAATGTAATCTCTGCTGGGGGCTGAAGTCTTTTAAAAGAACAGGCAACGTGGCTTGTATGCTACAATATTACAGAGCCCCGCTACCCATCAAAGATCCCTGAATGTTTGGATGCTTTTGTCATGTATATCAGCCATTATGTAGTTGCAGAATTGGCTGATAAATTGAGGGGGGAAGAACAGAAGCCTGCAAGGCATTAATATTCCACAGGCATCAAAGATATTTCCCTGGAGGAACCCCTTAAGACCACACAGTTATTACAGTGTCTATCCATTATCTCTTGCTGTACTTGATATTAAGACAATAATGGAGAGAATAGGATTATGTTCAGATGATAGGAAATGTGAAAGTAATTCAGAAAGATAGGAAATGAATGGACAGCTTTTTTCCATAGGATATGTACAGGGTTAGTACAGTGGAAGATAAATGAAATGAAATCTTTGCTCTCGAGCAGGGCCTCAAAATGAATGCGTCTATATAATCTTACCAGTTTAACCCTGTTCGTACAGAATTCATTTTAGGACACAAATAAATTGAGGATAAAAGGTGACAGACAAGTTCTATTTAGAAAAATGCAACACATTTGAAAGTAGACTGGTCTCAAAATTTGTCTGGCATTAAATTTGTGGCTAAGTTTTTAGAAATATTCGATTCTATATTTGTTACAGTATTCAAGTAAAAATACAAATGTAACTGCTTGCAAGAAGCATTTTAGTTTTGTATTCTAGATGCATTGTAGTGTGTGGATTCTGTTTAAAAGAATGGTATGAAACCAACTGCAAATGATTTAAAGTCAAATTGAATATGCAAGAGCCTTATTTAAAAATCAGAATATCTATCAATTTAGCATGCATAGTTGGGAATTTAACAATTATATTATACTGCAGTGCAAAAAAACCCAACAATTTGCACAAAGGAGCAGTGAAAGCATTATACTAGTCAACACTGTTTTTTTTATTTGCCCATTTTATTTTTATTTCCAATCCATAGAAAACAGTAGCATAACAGCAAAAAGCAATTGCATCTTTAATACATCAAGGTTTTAGTTGCAATTCTGATAATGTTGTCAGTCTCCTGTCTTGAAAGGCTGCCAGTATAACACAATGTTGAGAAGCACTGCATGAACTTTAAATACATGTGCAGTGGCAAACTACACCAATACCAGGCATGCATTAGTTTTAGTAACATATATTCACCAGTGGCTTGCATATAATGGCCGAAGTGTATTTTCTTTTCCGGTATTTTCCTTTAGTTTTATTAATTTAATATGGTGTGAAATCTCTTTTTCTAGTGTGTTAATCTTCTGCAGATTTGAGTTTTGAAATCTCCAAACTACATCAATCCTTGATTAAATACAACTTATTTAATCAAGGGTTAATGTAGTTTGGGGATTTAATGTACAGTAGCTCAAGCCTGAGCACTCCAATTCTTAAGAAGGGGCTTCAATGCAAGGAAATGTGCTGCCCTTTCAAGAAGAAAAGTAGTAGAAGAAAGTGTAACCAAATTAAAACACCAAGTAAGGTACGAATAAGTTGTACATAAAACAATTAAGTTATGAACCACCGGCTTCACACGCAAATTATAAGCGGTTACATGTTGTTAAAAAATACTCAGGAAATTAGTTGCTTGGCAACACATGATGCATCACTTAAGAAAGAAATGAAAGGCATTTGCTAGAAATTAACTTTCTCAGATTGTTATGTGATTTATAAATAAAATGGCACTGATTAATCTGTTTTGTAATCAGACTTGAGTTATCTTAGATACTTTCTGACAGCAGTATGGTTTGTAAAAATGGTTTTTAGTTGTGCTTTTCAGTTTTATATATGTTCCATACATTGTTTTGTAGGCCTGATCACATAATTGGAACTCTATGCCTGGTCAAATCTTGGTTCAATGCATAATAACTTAGTAATAATTTCTTATAGAACTACATTTAGAGTCTTCATGAACAAACACTTGAGGGTGCTTAAACCATGAGAATCTCTACATTAATTCTTTCACAATGTCAGTGGTCTACAGCACCATTCCCCTATGTAACAGGGGGCTTTTGCAATGCTGTCTTACTGTAGAATAGACTGATATGATTGCTTGAACAGACAAGTTATCAAGGGCTCAAATAAGGATGATATTATAATGATTGCTTGAAAACAAATTAAAAAAACAGCTCTTTATAAAGCAGGAGGCAAGAGTGTTCTAGGAGCTTCAGAAAGGAGTGAAATGTATCTGTGGCAAATTAGAAAATGTGATTCAGTGATTTGAGTAACTACTTTTGACAGCACAGATTGTGCCTGAGTTCATGGATCCATATCATTTCAAACCAAATTGATTTCTCCATAACGTTTTCATTAAATATCACCTGTTTGAATGCACAGGGTTGATCAGAATGTTACATTGCTCTGTTCATTGGGATTTGTGTGATGCATGCTACAGGTCCCCAGGCATTCATAACTTATGGATCTCTCACAGACCCAAAATAAACTAGTCTCATCACCACTCCAATCCACCATTCATATTGTAAATGACTGTGCAGCTGGCACATTTAACTGTAATGACGCCTCATGTGTCATTCTAGAAGTCTGTAAGTACAGGGAATCACATGATCTCTTATAACATGGCATTGATACATTGTAGCATTTTTTTCTGTTCAACATTATGAATACAGTCTTATAGATTTGTTTGGATTCTTAACTCCCCTCATACACACACACACACACACACACACACACACAAACCACCAGTGTATCTTCTGTGTACTTGATTATCTTTTTAGCAACTCTATTGAGTGTGACTGGTGTGACGTGTTATATATCCTGCCTGATATCCTACTGGACTCAGATCTTATCTCTTTAGATATCTGATGCTAAAGCCTTTTACACTGACACCATTTGACCTGACTTTGTTAGCAACAAAAATATGTCAAGTGTATGCATCCACATCAAACCAACAACATTTTCAACCTGTTACTTAATAGGGGTTGGAAAGTTAATGTGTCTTTACAGCTTTAATAATTTTTTTTTGCATGAGCAACAAAAGTCAGCCACTGCTCTACTTTACCAACATAGTTGGCCAACAATAAACTGGTGGCAGACACTGCTCTCGAGCACGTCCACACAATATGATTTTGTTGTTGATTTGGTGGCTCTACAGTGTTGGCTCAGTGTAGACACAGCTAAAGCAGGGTTGGGTCACATGACTTGAATGGTAGCACTCCAGACAACACAGCGCATAAAGT
Organism: Polyodon spathula; assembly: GCF_017654505.1. Taxonomy (NCBI): domain Eukaryota; kingdom Metazoa; phylum Chordata; class Actinopteri; order Acipenseriformes; family Polyodontidae; genus Polyodon; species Polyodon spathula. The sequence goes on from NC_054551.1 coordinate 26,282,741, forward strand.
TGTGCTGGTGTCTTACAGCAATAGCGGAACTCTCTTCAGTGAGTCAGAACTCAACAAGTTATTTTAGAATCTTGTAACTTATAGTTAGTGCCATCCTTTGGAATACTGTAGATTCTGAAACATTTATTTTACTCTATATAGCTTACTGTCTATGATATAGATTCACGGTTGTCATACTTCTGACCATGCCCCTCTCTTCCCCAGACATCTAATATTTGTACATACTGCCTGAAAACTGTTAATCCTTTGAAGTACTACTGTGTTGCACCATCTCATTCCCACGACGAGACTGCATCAGAAACCCTCTGTAATTTGTGCCCCAAACCCAAATTCATTGTGTTGCTGTTGCTGGGGTCTTCAGCAGTTCCTTTAGGGTAATGCACTGGTATTATAATGGCATCACAATAGCGTTTGACCATTTGTAGGGCTCTAAACTTTAAATTACAATGTAAGCAGTGGATGAAAAGGTTGTGTTTTTTTAGTGGATTTTATTTGACGCAGTCAGGATGAGATGTTGCCAGAGCTAATGAGAGTTGTCTATCACCAGTATGCACCGACTTTGGCCTGAGACTTGTCAAAATATTTTAATCAACTGATACACCTGGTACATTGTATTATTCCACAGTAGTTATTGTGGTGATGATTGATCTGAATGTAATAGCATAATCTATGATATTAACAGATGGAGTCTGCAGTTGTTGCATTTCTAAGAAGTGTACTTAAAGTCACATAAATTTCTATAACACCAAAAAAAAAAAAAAAAAAAAACTTTTGAATTTCAAGAAAAAATCTGATGAGTGAAATACTTTACAGCTCTTGCTCAAGGAAAATAATGTGGCTCTGTGTATTATTAAGACCTACTTTGCACTTCTCTGGCAATTTCCAGTCATTGATAGAAATAGCAATGATTTAATGACACCACAGGCAAGAAGCAGTGGTTTTCAAATTACGTGATCCCTAATCAGTGCTAAGTAGCGCAGTGCAGCTGAAGGAATGCTGGTGGATGGAATCTTATGGACTTACCACCCAAGGGGTCTGGTGACTGACATTATTTTTGGACTTAGTAATCAATTTGAAATATAATTTAAGGCCACTGTGATGTACAACACATATAGGACAATTGTCAAACATGTGGTAAAAAATGTTGGCTGTTTTAATAAGAACATACAAACATTTTATTGTTGCTGAATTAGTATAGACAATAAACTAAATCATCATAGAAAACTGTTTAGTCTTCAAAGGGAACTTTATAATCTATTACCGTTGTTGTGTACTGAAAGATCTTTGGAAACATATTCAGCAATTTTTTTTTTTTTTACATATTAGCATGGACACATTATGTACAAGGGTGGCATGGTGGTGTGGTGGTTAGCGCTGCTGCCTCACAGCACCAGGGTCCTGTGTTTGATTCCAGCCTAGGGGTCTGTCTGTGTGGAGTTTGCATGTTCTTCCTGTGTCTGCGTGGGTTTTCTCCGGGTACTCCGGTTTCCTCCCACAGTCCAAAGACCTGCTGTTGAGGTTGACTGGTCACTAAATTATCCTGAGTGTGTGTGTGTGGTGTCCTGCGAAGGACTGGCATCCCATCCAGGGTGTAGTCCTGCCCTGTGGGTCTGCCTGGTTGGGCTCTGGCTCACTGCGACCCTGTAAAGGATTAAGCAGTTAATGCTAATGGATGGATGTTAAGTACATTTTAAGTTGCAAAGCTTGATAAATCTTGATTTATTGGAATTCTGAAATCTCAATCAATGCATAGGTTACTTATGACATGCCAGTTTTGTTTTGTTATTATTTTAAATCTAGTTTGACAGAAAAACTAACAAAATCCTGCATGTGATAAATACAATTTTTAAAAACACTAAAAGTACAGCCTGCCTCATTTAGCCACCCCCGAAAAAAAAAAAAACATGGTGAAAAACAAAAAAAAACAAAAATGCAGACATAGGGTTACACAAATAATTAAAAAAAAAAAAAAAAAAAAAGATTCCATAAGAAAATGCTGTTTACTATAGTAAACAGTTCTTTCTTATGGAACGTATTATTTGCTAAACACTTTTGACTGTACATATATTTATTATAAACCTATTATACACATTATTTCAATACCATTAATCATTAAATTTTACTAGATGGACTGGATAAGTATGTTGGATTGAGTGGAACTGTGCTCTCCTGGTTTAGTTCTTACTTGTCCAATCGGAAGCTTTCTGTATCCTTACTCTTACTCTCTGCCTCTGGAATTCCCTGCCTCCAGTGGTCAGAAACTCTTACACTGGAGGAATTTATGTCTCTATCAAAAATGTAATGTTTTTCCAAGTTTATGGAAAATAGAGATTTTGTATTTTACTTGTTGTAATTTAATGTTTTAATATGTGTTTGTTTTGTAAAGCGCTTTGGGGTGGATTGCCATGAAAGGTGGTATATAAAAATGTATTGATGATTATTATTATTATTATTATTATTATTATTATTATTATTATTATTATTATTATTATTTAGTAATGTAGCAAATGTTTTTATCCAAAGTGAGAGACTAGGGGAAACTATGCAATTGCTGGTGCAGTCACATCTCATCCGAAGGATATATACACATGTACATATAAAATATACCAGTTTTCCTACAGAACCGTAGCTTCAACAGATCTGATCCTTAGTCTACTAATGAAGCTAAAAGACCAGAACTTTAGGTTAATGATATAAAAATAATCCAGTCAAAATGTTTAGTACAGTACATTTTTAACATATTGGTTGTAAATCAGGCTACCCTACTTGTCACGTTTCCCACTAATAATAATAATAATAATAATAATAATAATAATAATAATAACAACAAATACCCGAGTCCAAATCATGCAGTCACAGTGCAAGACTCTCGCCAGCAATTATAATAAAATATATTTAGTTCTTGTGGTTATTGATGAACCAGTATATCGGAAGTCCACGAGCTCAGCACATTTCTCAGTGCTGTCCACCTGGACAATTGTACAGCTTTTTAGTGCGACAAGAGGATTTACTCACCTTTAAAGTCTTACAGTGTTTTAGATGCATACTTTTTATAGCGCATAAATGTGCATGGTATGTGTGTGGTGTGTGCATGCTACGTCAGATAAATAATAACTGAGAAAAAAGAGAGTGACGACTTTCTAAACTACATGGAAACCAGGCCAGTGATGCCATCATTGTGTTTAGCTCCAAGCAATAAACAGTATCTAATGTCAAACTCTGAATTTATAAATTTATACTTGCATGATCATTCAGAACAATCAAACAACTGTAAAAAGTGTAACTCTATAAATCTGCATACACTAACTAGGTCAGCTGTGGAAATTAATCAAGGTTTTGGTGCACATTGATATCTGTAATACAATAACGAGTTTGGGTGTTATTAAAAGAAATAGATTAAAAAAAAAAAAAAAAAAGATGAATAAAATTTACATTCCCAAGGTGATCAAGTAAATTTAAGAAAGTACACAGAGGTTCGTTCAGATAAATTGGTTCTTTGAGTGGCATTCTTTAATGTCAACATCAAGCTGAAAAAAAAAAATCTTTTAACCCTTCAAGCAACTATCAAAAGCTGTGGGGGGGGGGGGGTGTCTTTCTTAAAAGATTAGGCTTCTGTCAAACATAAAAATGCATTTAAAAGCACTGAGAGCACTCAGGAGCAATGAAATTGTTGTGAAAATGTGATCCCTTCTCCATGAATTTCCTATTGGTTCACCAAGATTTGCTCAAGGAGCAAAATGTTCCATTTGTACAGATAGAGGAGGTCTTCAGTGACTGCACCTTCAAGCAGAACATATTTGACAGGCTTTGTATATACTTGTATATATATATTGCTATATTATTTATTGCTGGGTGTGTGTGTATACTGCAGTGTACGCGCATATATATATATATATATATATATATATATATATATATATATATATATATATATATATATATATATATATATATATTTTTTTTTTTTTTTTTTTTTTTGTACACAAAAGGTTTAATAATAATAATAATAAAAAATTCAGGACGTTTCAGCTGTGTAGAAAAAAGTAAACAGTAAACTTGTTATTTTTCAAGAATTCTGTGAATGATGTCATGATTATGTCAAAATAAAAAGTTAACTTCAATTAAATATACACTACTACCTCGCTGTAACGAAACCGTTGGGGTCCAAGCCTTTTGTTTGTTATATCAAGGGATTCATTATAGCGACAATCAAAATGAACTATGAACTGTTGGAGTAAGTTAATGAGATGAGATTGTAAATAAAAACAGAACTACATGCAGATGATCGTCTCATGTATGCAGTATTCTGCCTTTGCATTATCCTATTCGCTAACGCAGTAGAAAAAAGCACAAATCTCCAAGTGAAGCTGAACTTTTATTCAAAATCAATCTGACACGAATCATTTAAAGTGCTCCAAATCATAATCCATCATGCAAGAATCCCATACTGAGCTTTTATTCCAGATAATCTGACATTAAGTTTTCCTTGAAAAGTTCATTAGATCCTCAAGTTTTTTTTTTCTCTTTTTTGTTGTGACAACTTTCTAAGCTGCATGGAGGTGATGATTAAACTGCAAGAAAGGGTTAAATGATTCACCTAGTCCCAGAGCAGTCCTGTCAGAAATTCCAGACATTAGAAAAAAAAAAGTTTTCTTGTAAACATGCAATTAATTGTTAAAGACCAGGGATACAATTATTGACTTTTTCTGTCAAAACGCATTTCACTGTGTCATTCTCCCTAACATTCTGAAAGGTTCGTTTTATCGACAGGATACTATGAGGAGGCTACAATAGATTTGGGTCTTATCTGTTTCTAACAGACAGCTTGACTCCTCAGAAATCCAACCTGAAATAATAATCCAGCCATGAGTATTTGCTACCAGTTGTGCAGAAAGTAGATGACAACAAAGTCGCTCCTGCATGCTGAATTAGATCACATTCCAATGTCTTCTAATGTCAATATTAGCCTTCAAAAACACTGTGAAAATGCATCTCAGTGTCAGAAGGCCAAAGAACATTACACACATCATACAGAATGATGGTTTTCACATAAACTATAATACATACACATGTGTTTTCTTCAAAAGATCCTAAATCTATAAATGCTTAATGAAATTCACAATTGTAAATTGTAAAGCAACACATTTCTGAATGGACTGTCAAATGAGAAAAATAAATATATACACAAGTAAAATTAGAAATGAAAAAAATCCAGTAAATCTTACCAAATAAGAACAAACGTTATAGCAAACGTGTATTTGATTTTATATATATATATATATATATATATATATATATATATATATATATATATATATATATATTATATATTTAATGAAATGGCTGTTCTTCTCATTTAATGAAATGGCTGTTCTTCTCAGTAACCATTCACTGCAGAACGAACCTTGATTGTCTGACAAATAGGGGGCATTTAAATCATATTGATATATTTAGCGCTGACTTTCAGCATACAAACCGTTAATCTTTGTGACACCTGTATTACTTACCAGTATTCATTTATTGTGGTTCACATTTCACTCCTGGCAGTCTGTTCTGCTCTGCGTTCATATAATGTTAAATCAAATACACTCTCTGGCAGCAAAACATAATTGCACTCAGAGATGTATTTCAGCTGTACTCTTTTAAATATTCTAATCTGGCTAGATTCACTTGCTAGAGAGGCACACTTGCATTTACAAAACTTAATAATTGACACCTAAGCTAGTGATAGGTGAAATCTCTAAAACTTCATTTTGTTTGATTTGAGTGTAATTAGCATATTTACATAATTTAGAGTAATACGTCTTGTGTGGAGTGTCTCTTATTGTATAAAAGACGTTATCTTGTAAATTTGGGGAAGCTGAGTGGATCTGTCAGTTCAAACTCTGCAAGATAATAAAAAGACACCCTACATGTATTAACTTGTTATAAATCACAAAAACTTAACTTGTAGCCAACATACTTAATTTTCAAACAGAGATCTGCATTTCATGCACATGATTACATCTGTCCACAGGATAATATGTATGGTAATTTTGACAAATACATTTTTAAATCATGTTTTTATTTCTGTTTTTTTTTTCTTACCTTTTTCAAAATCTTCTAAGAAAAGTTGTAGTAGAGAGCTGCAGAAGAAGAAACAAAAACCGTATATTACACAAAACATTCTTTACATGTTTTTGTTTTGTTTTTATTGTTAAAATAAACAAACATATCACTTTTCAAATGATCAGTGTTCAGATGCAACACTTGCATATTCCCCAATTGTCAAAGAAAATTGATTGAGGCCTACCCAATTATGTCAGCCCAGACAGGTTTGTTTATGTTTCTAATCATGTTGCCTAAGATTACAGTGCTAAGCCTTCTAGATAAAAAAGAAGAGCAAGAAATAACATCTCATCGCAATTTTAATCTTGGTGACTGGTTTGGGCAAACAGTGTGTATGTTTGTTCATACAGTTAATATCCTTGTTGTTTTCTTTTGGTTAAGGGCTTGGTCTGTTTGGTCTGCCTTAAATGGGTGATGTAATTAAAGATGTATTTCTCCCTGGTGATTTCATAAAAGAACTGAAGCTCAAGAAGGAGCAAAAGTTCATAAAGCTTCAGGCACAACTCACAGTGAATCTAAATATTGCCACCATTGGCCCAAGTTTATGAAAACCATAAAAAGTAAACAGTTTTAAAAGACATTTTCAGTAACACTTTATTTTAAGCGCTACATATTAGGCATTTATTATGTACTTATATGTGGCTAATTAGTACATAATACATGTATAGCCTCCTAATAAGGATTTGTTAAGTACTTATTATGCTTATTCTCAAACATACTTATTAATAGGTTACTGGAAATTAATAAAGGATCTGCATTCCTTACAATGGAAGTGAATACTCTTCTTGGCCATATTAGGCCCTACTAGCTGATTGTATAAGATTAATACCTTGGTAATAAAGCAGCATTGATAACATTCTATCCCATAGCTGGACTTTGTTTCCAATAAAGGGCTTATTTGGAGGCTGTTGGTCACTACTAGAGAGTTTTGCAGCCCCTATTCTGAAGTGAAGGTTTAATTTTCATTAATTAAGAGCTTATTAGAAACATACACGTCATTAATAAAGGGTTTTGCAGCACCTGTTCTGAAGTGAAGGTTTAATTGTCATTAATTAAGAGTTTATTAGAAGCATATATGCCATTAATAAATACTTTTCCCAGCCCCTATTCTGAAGTAAAGGTTACTTTTGCATTATTTAAGAACTTGTTAGCAGCATAACATAGTTCTCATCTAACAAATAATGCACAAAGAAGCAATTATCAACAGGGTATCTTTATTTAGTTGTGTAACCTGTATACTGAAGTGAAGACTCCATGACGCTCTTACTCACATTAATGAATCTCACAAAAAAAAAAAATAGTTGAAGTAAAAAAAGAAACAGACAAAATCCTTTTAATTAGGAATTTATTATTATTATTATTATTATTATTATTATTATTATTATTATTATTATTATTTTCAAAATCTGGTACTTTGGAAGGAGTTTCATTTTTACATCTGGATTTGAAGTGGTTAATATTCATCGCATATTAATTAGAATCTACATAAATGAAATATATTGGCATAAAAACAAATGGAAGATTATTCCTTTCCAAATATAAAATAACCAAAGTGGAGCCAAAACAAAATGTATTTTAATTGTCACATGCTGTATAAACAGTTAGTAATTGTTACCCATGTGGTTTTATCGGCCCAAACATTCCCAACTCGGCAAAACTGAAGCCCTTGGCATTTCAGCTGAGATTATGTTTTAAAGAAATGCAATTCGATGGAAATATTGCTCCAAGGAACTTGGCACCATACCAACATGTTTCTTACAGTAAATATTATTAAAATATATTATTTTAATTAACTAACACAAATTTACACATCTGCTTGGAAAAATAATTATAATAATAATTATAATAACAATAATATTATTATTATTATTATTATTATTATTATTATATTTATTATTATTATGTCCTTCCTTTTTATCTCTGGCCTCCCTAGTTTCACCTTTTAACCCCTAAGAATGTGTAAGTACTCACTGCAGAATAAATACCTTGGCTTGGAAAATACCTCACTTTATAATATTACAGCTATGGCCAGAAGTTTTGCATCACCTTATAGAATTAACAAATTTTCCTTCATAAGGTCTAATGAAATCTGATGAATAATGTTACGTTAACATATTGAATTGCATACCGCTGCATAGTTTTCCATCTACCATGTCTAAACAAAAACTGATACAAATAGAAAAATGTCAAATCTAACATGAAAATACTATAATGGTTTCGCAATGACTTTTGCAATATCTTGTTTTTTTTTGTTTGTTTGTTTTTATTAATACATGAAAGATTGAAATTGTGTTCATGTAGTTTATTTTTTAGTTTTTATTATGTCTTCTATTCTAGGTGATGCAAGATTAATTAATTGTGAGCGTTTTATTTCTGACTCACTGAGCAGCAGGTAGATGCAGACCTATTAAGGGTGACTGATTTGTCACAGTGTGGTTATTAACACTAACGCTGCAAACATCACAAGCTCTAAGACCTGGGTTCTCAATAGGCGGACCGTGTTCCGAATGCGGATCGCCAGATCATTTTGACCTTATGTGAACAAGATGGCTTGCAGTGGTGACGTCAGACCAGAAACAGACTCCAAACAGTGTGGAATGGCGGGTACATATAATGGCGGCCGTGGCGCTCAGTATATTTGTTTAACAAAAATAAACAGCTTAACCAAAAACACACAAAACAAAGGACACGTGGCTAAACAAACAAGCAAGCACGCTTAGCAATTGTTCTAGTACTCCACAGACTTACGTCTCTCCTCTGATACACACAACCCTGAGCGCAGACAGCTGCAGGCTTTTATATTCTGGCCGAGGGGTTAACTAGCTATTAATTAATTACCTTATTACTCCTCGGTCACAGTCTGCACGAGATTAAATAAGGATGCGTGACTGTCAGCCAGTTAAATAATCAGTAGCTGATTAGTCACGCATCCTCACAATAAAAAAATAAATAAAAACAATAACCTGGCGGACAGCGTCTCGCTTGTCTGGCCAAATAATACATCATCATCATCATAATAATAATAATAATAATAATAATAATAATAATAATATTGGACGGCTTTCGCCGTCGCATTAACACAAATCATAATACAAAACAATAATAAAGAAAGGGGCGGGACACCATACCACCAAATCATATGGCAATCTGTGTTTTTACTTGCATTCACATTGGAAATGATGTGAACTTTTCAGACAGAGGGGTTCTTAGGGCAGTGTGGTGCGCGAAGGTACAGCAGGTGTCGCTGTGATAGTGAGTAGCAGATATACAGTGTGAGCTATGAATGAAACGAAATGTACAAGTCAACACAAATAAAGTGACTGTGCGTTGGCTGCTGTGGCTTTTTCAAGCCGATTAAAAAATATTACCGGTAAAACCTATAATATTTTTAAAAACACATAAGAGGCAACGCGCATTTGTGTTACTGCTGGTACTTCTGAGAAAGCACACTATATGGTACCATACTTTTACTACTCGTGCGTACGAAACTTCACATTACAAACGGTAGCGCAAAGGACAGAACCCCGTCATCTATCCACCAAAAGGTGCCTTTTGTGAGAAACGAGTTACAAATGTCTTAAATAAGAAAAGGTTATTTTATTTTATTTTGTTGAATCAAATTTGGCACGCAAAAACGCATGGCCCTTTGCCTGACAATTCATGCTAGCAAAAATATTTACACCAAATGGCTGTGGTGACGTAACTACAAGTTTTTAATAGCACACGGATCGCTATAACTGACTGACTTGTCCAACTAACTAAAGATGCAGATAGACTCAGAACAACAAATTAAAATGTGTATGGACTACAATGTTTTATCTGTGTGCTACACCACGTAAGCAAATTGTTATTCTGAGTTTTATATTCACCAATTCAATTTGAAATACCTTCAGCACTTTATCAAAGTCGTTGCCTTTCTGGATTTGAAGTATATATTTTTTATAAATAAGATGTAGTAAAATATATTCTGAAATTAGTTTGTGGCAGCATGAATCGTTTTAGTTGAATTTATTTTTTACTGAGCACTTACAGAACATGCTGTGCCTAGCTGTTGGTCACCTTGATAGCTGTTAATTAAAGCAGTGGTTGGAGGCTCCTTAAAATTAGTAGGATATGACAGAATTGACTGGTATAATTGTCCTGCAAGGCATGGGCTGTATTTCTTCAACTGTTGTCTGTATCTCAGAATATGTGGGCTGAGCCACTATAAATTATGGAAGACGACATGGACAGGATCTATTCACAAAGTAAACTTTTAGGGTTTAGAATTGATATATATATATATATATATATATATATATAATATAGATATATATATATATTATCATAAAAAGCTCTAAAAAGTCTTTTTCAGGAAAGTCTAATGTTAAACTGTGAGAAGCTTATATGCAGGAAAGATGCACTGTCCAAAATGTACCTTTTTGCCTTTGAGAAATGAAAGCAGGCAAAGGTCACAGAAGGTATAAATCATGATGTTAACAGCCTTATCCTTGCAACTTCCAATTTGTCACTCCTACTGATAAATAATACTTATGGGTGTTAATTTAATAACAAAACGACAAAAAAAAAAAAAAAAGAATTACTGGAATACCTTTTTTACTGGTTTCTACCTGGTTAATGAGTTGGTTTAAAAAGTCTCAACCCAGGTGCAGTTACAAAAATAATGTCAATGTTAATTTTTTATTTATTTATTTATTTCCTGATGACACAGTACTGTCAGTGATATAGTCGCTGGTATAAGAAATTAGCTTTAAATGTTCAGATTTGTCTGTACACATCACCTGAGATAGAAAAGAAAAACTGTTCCAGTTAGGAATGTCAGATTAAATTACACTTGATAATGCCAAACCACTCAGCTCCTGGTATTTGTCAAGCACATAAGATGGAAAATTCTCTTTTACTGCTGGTCAGAGTGGAAGGAATATGTAGGCATTCGTACTGTGTCCTTGTAGACCTGTCAGACATGGGAAGATCAACAGACATGCAATGAAAATTGTTAATATCGGACATATGTATACAATGTGAGGTTCTTTAAAATGTCTCCACCGTGCAACCCTTGTAGCAACACCTGGAAAAAGTACAGCTTAAATATGCCCATGCAAAATAAGCCATTAAACCTGAATGCACTGAATGAATCAAGTATCTACTGTACATCAATGTACTTCTCAGGGCAATAACACATAATGGAAGCTCTTTAGATTTTGAGCAATAGATTTCATAGCACAATCGCCCAGACAGCATATGCACATTTAATAACATCGTTAGTAGTTTATACTCGTATTTCCTCTAAGGTGACGAATGCCTATGGTAGGGTGCCTAATCCGTGTGTATTTTATGTTATATGTTGTGTGTGGCTATTGTTGGTGTAGGTATTGGTACACAGAGTGTGGGTCATGTAGCACAGGTGATGTTAAGTGTACAGTTGTATTTAGGTACAGGGATTGCACAATCACTCCACATGAAGATTAAAGTGAGTATTAGCATGGATGCATGGGGAGCACAGTTAGTTCACGTGCAGATGTACCGAGATTCAAACTGAATGACTAATTAGCAAACAAGTCTCGATACAGCTGCATAAAAAGAGTCAGTTTTCACGCACATGGGGTTGTGTGTTCGAGAGTGAAGAACGGGTGGAGAGGAAATAATTAATTAATTAAGATAAATAAATAACAATTGCTAAGCATGCTGGCTTTTAAACCAGCATGATTGTTTGTTGTCTATTTGTTTTGGCCATCGCGCCGTTTTGTTGTTCAGTCAGTGTTTGTTTTGTTTTGTTCAACATTTTCTTTTATTTATTTCTGTTCCGGGTCTGACGTCACCACTAAAGCCACCCGGTGACATTGCCCCTTTTTTGTTTGTGAAAATTCAAAGTATCTGAGATAATGAGCAAGCTTGTGGCACTATAGTTTACTTTGCACATCATTCTGGAACAATATCTGGACTGTGGTAGAGTCAACTTTTTGTTTTACAAATTATTAATGGTACTATACTCTACTTCTTTCATGACAAGTTAAGAAGAAATGTTCCGAGACCTCACAGCACTAAGTAGTCTTGGTTTCAACAGAAGCTTTAATGTCCTTTTTAGATTTGGGAACGTAAGCATGTTCACTTGTCTATCCCTTTCAATAGTGTTCGTTGCAGTAAGATGACTAGTTCATACTTCTAATTTTCACTCCAATCATCAAATGGGGAAACTGTTTATTTCCCTTTGAGTCCAGACTCAAGCTGGGTCTCTTGCTAGCATTCCTGATGGTTATTAATAGGAGACTGAAGCCTATCAAAAAGTGTGTCACGTTTCAATTACAGACCAATACTGCATAAAAGAATACAGGACAACCGGGATGGTTCATTTCATACTGGTGTCTGGTAAGAGACATAATAAAACAAATCTTTACAGAGAATAAAACTAGACAAGAGTTGCATTAAATCAGGAGTAGATGGGGCCTGGTGTGTTTTCAAGATAAGAGGACATGTGGAGGCAGTAAAATGTTATTCTATAGGGTGGCATTTGCAGACAAATTACTACAACAAAGAAATCAAGTGCTGCCGTAGTGTGTATAAAACCAAAGTGTTTCAGATTATCAGATTGAAAACTTTATGAGCACATTTTATGTCTGCGTGGGTTCCAATGTTTCAATTTATGCCTGATATAGATTTCATGATGTCTTAATTTGTCTTGTTTATTTAAGTTGTATTTTTTAGACAACACTTTCCCCCAGGACAACTATAACACAAACCCTTCTAGTGAGGCCATTAAAGGTTGTTTACTGTTACTTCACAATTTCATCCCATAGCCTCACTGTTGTCTCTGAAGGATTATGTTTGTTGCCAGTACCAAAAGATCATATTGCCACCCTGTACAGAATGCAACATATGCTCAAAGCTCTTCATTAATAATTATTCTATATTATTTTTAAAAACAAGTAATAAGCGCACACAAATGTACGCATGAAGCCTGACAATCTGGTTTTGTTCCTGTTTTGTCCTGCATTCATCAGACTGATGACCATAAACTGTGTTAACAATCAATATTTAAAGAATTTACTGAATGGATATAATGGGATTTATATTTATAAATATCTTGTAATTAATATATCTTATATATATATATATATATATATATATATATATATATATATATATATATATATATATATATATATATATATATATATATAAAAATACAGTGCCTATGGAAAGTCTACACTCCCTTGAACTTTTTTCACATTTTGTTGTGTCAGTGCCTCGGAGTTTCATGCATTTAAATGAGTATTTTTTTTCCACTTACCTACACACCATACTCCACACTTGTAAGTGGAAAAAAGTTTTTACTGAGAAAAAAATTATATATTAAAAATACAAAACTGAAAGATCATAATTGGATAAGTCTCCACCCCCCTGAGTTAATACTTGGTGGAAGAAGCTATGAGTCTGTTGGGATAGATCTCTACCAACTTTGCACCCCTAGATTTGGCAATATTTGACCATTCCTCTATACAAAACTGTTCAAGGTCAAGTTCCTTGGGGAGTGTTGATGTACAGCAATCTTCAAGTCATGATGCAAATTTTTGATTGGATTTAGATCATGGCTCTGACTGGGCCACTCAAGGACATTTACCTTTTTGTTCCTTAGCCACTCCAGTGTAGCTTTGGCTGTGTGCTTTGGGTCATTGTCATGCTGAAAGGTGAACTTCCATCCCAGTTTCAGCTTTCTTGCAGAGAGCAGCAGGTTTCCCTCAAGGACTTGTCTGCACTTTTCTCCATTCAATTTCCCTTCTATCCTGACAAGTGCCCCAGTCCCTGTCGAAGAGAAATATTCCCATAACATGATGCTGCCCCCACCATGCTTCACAGTAGGGATGGTGTTCTTTGGGTGATGTGCTGTGTTGGGTTTTTGTGCCAGACAGCACGCTTTGCATTTAGGCCAAAAAGTGCCATTTCAGTTTCGTCAAACCACAAAACCTTTTGCCACATGGCTCCTGAGTGTTTTCAAGGTGGGCTTGCTTGAGTAATGGCTTTCTTCTTGCCACCCTACCATACAGGCCAGATTTGTGGAGTGCTTGGGATATTGTTGTCACATGCACACTTTGACCAGTCTTGGCCATAAAAGCCTGTAGCTCTTGCAAAGTTGCCATTGGCCGGATCTGGGCAGGGTCTTGGTGGTTCATTTGAGTACATGACTGCATGATGCTTTGAGTTTCATGTACATATTGGCATATTTACACTATGGTATGAGTACATGATGAAAACACATGTAACCTGGAATTAATTGCCCACAGTCCTGGTAATGAGTGCAATAAAAAGCATTGTTGTTGTATAGCTCTTTAACAGCAATACATTGTGCTTGCAGCAGACCAGATCAGTAGATTTTTTAATATATATTATTTATTTTTTTAAAGTAGACATAGTACAAAATATACCTTTGTCCTCTTTTTCCAGCCCTCCTTTCTGTCTGAAGTATTTTTAGGATTATTTCTGCACTGCCAACTCATGTTAGAGATTCCAGCACAAAAAGGACAGGGTTATCTAATTATTTGGTTGCCTGATTGTTATCTTCTCTACCATATAGGCTATGGTTAATCTCTGGTTGACATTCCAGCCAGATGAAAATTATCTTTGTGATCAATGAACTTGACACTAATTTTGCTGTAGCTTTTGCTGAACATGTTATGCTGCACAGCTAACTGCTAAATACCACTATAACACTGCAAAAGTAAACCCCTTTGACAATGGAAGACTGTGCTTGGAGCTACTGTGGCATAAGTCTACTGTTGGATACTGCTGTATTAAAGCAGGGCAGATGGTAATGCTCAGATAGTATAAAATAACATATTTGGTTTTTGTAGATTTGGGATAGAAAATGTACAGCTGTGTGGAAGAGATATTGAGGGAATATTTCATATTTCAGTGAAGAGTAGGCTAGGTTATTTGAATGCTAATGCTGTAGCTGGAGGTAGTCTTTGGTGACTTTGTGGTTAGCAGTGGTAGTGCCGAAAATTGACTTTTATGTGTTTTATGATCTAGGCGTCTATAATTGAAACTGCAGCAGATCTAACTTCCGCCATCCAAAACTGATAACCCTGCTCTGTTATAGAGCTCTTCCTACCACGTCTGGATTGGATTCAGCAAAGCTAACATGTCACCTTCCTTGGAAAACACCACTGAAATTATACTACACTTAAAGGGTGGTATTGTTTAGATCCACTACTGTTTATATTATTATAATAGAGCCTATAAAGTAGTATTATGATTATGTTTGGTGCTAAAGTTGTGAGTAAATTATGTGCTAAATAGTAGGAATCTTATAGAGAGAGAGCATTGCCTAGTACAGTGAATCTATGAAGACTTTAATCATCACCTGACAGTATTTTATCCCTGAATCAACAGAATCAATGCTTTTGCTAGGATTGACATCACAAAACACATTGGTGCCCTCCTTATGAACCAGGACAGCACCCATACACTTATTTCCCTTATCTGGGATCTGCCTTGCCTTGCAGGGCAACGTCATCGACCATTGTTTCAGCTCACTGTGCTGCCTGATGGCTATGATAACTGATTACAAAGATGGACGCAGTTTTCAATAGGAGGAAAGAAAACAGAGCTGTTCCTCCTAGCTCCTGCAAATCTGTGGCATTATCAACTGTGTGCGGCAGTCCATCTCCTCACCCCTTGTCAGCTACAGCCTTCAGCTCCCTGAGCATGCAGGTTTGGATACAAGACCCTAGATTATCCCTTCAGATTGTGCTAGGACAGTGATTGACTGTCTGCCTTGCAGGGGTGCTTCTGAATAAAGTCTACAAATAATACTGTACCACAGCCAATGTCATTTATGCCCAAGTAAACTAGTTTATTTCCTTTATAAACCAATACCTTCTTGTGGAAGTTTTGATTACATTGTATATCCTATTTACTTCTTTATTTTTAATGGAGCCTTACAGGAAATGGAGTGTTGCTATATATTTCAAACACTGTATATTGATTAGAAATTAAAGCACCTGGCGGCAAAGTGTAAGATATACCAATGTAATTAGATTTCAATCTCCAAAATAAGGAAAGATGTTATTTAAATAAATAAATAAATAAATAAATAAATAAAAACTAGATTGCTTCAGTGGCATGTTGTTATTAAACTGGTATAATAGAGTGTAGTTAAATGAATTAAGGCATGTGTTTATTAGAAAGGGTTTATGAAACTCACCAAGACAAAACATGTTTAAGTATTTTAATACAATCTGTACACTAATTTGGCAATTAGCTATTTTACTTCTTCATTTCTATATGTTATATGTATGCTGTAACTCTTGCACTACAATTAATTATACAGAAAAACAGCAAAAAATCATGAAATCCATACAATGAGTATGTATCAGTTATAATAAAATCTTCACTTTAATTTCAACTTTGACCATAATAGAATAAAGATGAGTTCAGTTATATTGGACCTGCAGATTTAGTATGAGCTGTCTAAATTGTTATGGCATCACATGAATCTTGCAGTTTCTTTTAATGGAAACAATAGTACAGAGAAGACTTGTGCAAAGTTAGATCATTTTGCAAACATGACAAGAGCATAATCAAATCAACATCAACAATCTGAATTCATCACTCTACTGAGCACAACTAACAGAATGAGGCCAAGTAGATACATAGTTGCTCATAATTGGATGAAGCTGTTGTTTAGAGCAAGACAATACCCAGTTACAGTTCAACAGGCAACTTGTCATAATTGCTTGTTTGCAGCAGACCTGGATGTCAATGCAAATAGTTAGTGTAAAGGCAGTAAAATAAATTGGTCTCTAGTGTAAATAAATTATACTAGCAGTGTAAAAAATGCCTCATCTATGTGGCAGCAGATAATGATTTAAGAGATGTGTAATGATGTTTGGTAGGTACTGACTTAAAAAAACAAAGTGCTTCACACATCTATAAAAAATGTGTAAAAATGATAATGAGAAAATGAACTAACTTGAATTACAAACATATTGTTGCAGTTGCTTTTATTGTTCTCATTTGAAATGCATATAGAGTTTGTGTGCTACTGGTACCTACTGTAAATGAAAAATATCACTAAAGTGTATGAAAATGAATCACCCACTGCAATTGTGTCAGAACGGGCAAAACCATCTCAAAACTTTTACTGAACAAAGTAAAATGTCAGAAGCAACCCTTAAGAGGCTAAAATAGGTAGCATTGGTTGTTTGTATTATTTTATTTAAGTTTACAATAAATGAAAAATATGTCTGCATGTGTGTTGGCAAGAAAATCAAAGCAATTTCACACCAAATAACTATTTTATTTATTTATTTATTTTCTTCAATGCTAGAGCAATTTGTTATTTACTACCAGAATGTAGCTCTTAACTTCAACTTGTTATGAAAGCTGTTGCAGTTTTGTGAGCCTCTTGGCCAGGTCATCATTAAATGCTCCTGTGTGGTGTCATGTACACTATACACATCTTTAGTGTGGGAAATTAAAACTGTTGCATAAAAAATATATCAAAACAATCACATTCAACATTGACGTTATTTACCTGGTAAATCAATACAACTAGAATTAATTTCCTGTTACCATGGATCTAGTAGACCTTCTTATGCTGTATACACAGTAAAAAGACAAGTGCAGTTGTTGGTGGCAATAAAGTTGAACCTTGTGCTGTGCACCTGTAGCCTACAATAAACGTAGACCTTCAGCATGAATTCTGTAAAGGATAAAGAGTAATGGGCGTCATTTTATCTAAATTATCATCTCAGACCTTGGGTTCCACTCGGGATGTTTACAATCTCCCTTTATAGACTTTCCTGATAAGGAAATCCAACAGTTGCATTTGGATGTCCATCAGGTATCGTCGTGTCTATTTTCTCAACAGCTGCCTGCAGCATGTCTGCCTGAGTCGACAATCTTTTGATCTGTATGATGAGATTCATTGACATATACCAGGGTTGAGCAGGAGATCAAGGGTTTTAAAAGGCAAGTTATCTTTCCCCCCTGCAATATTATATCTTCACTTGAGCTAAAAAAAGAAAGATACTATTGCTGATCTGACAAGATACAGAGTCATATCATCATGGGCCGGTACAGCCAGGTTAAGAGATTGACATGGAATTGACAAAATAGCAGCTTACTTGTTCCTCACAAGAAGAATCATAAGCATCCAATCAGATTCTGCTCAAATGTGATGAGCTGTGAACATCCTAATTAATTAATCCTACAGAATGAGAAGTGAAAAGAATACAGGGCTTAAGCTGTCAAAATTCTCCAACGATGATTCCTGCTTCTATTATAAATTCTGTCACAAGTCCTCTTTTTAGGCTGCTTTGTAGGGTTAATTATTCAGTCTAAGCTCTTTTAAGAAGAATGTAAAGGCAACATTTTTTTAGTTTTTTTTAAACAAAAAATTGTACTAGATTGAGTTGTGGTTGTTTGTAAAATCTACAATAGTGCACCACTGATGGGTTCAAGGGTGTGTCAGCTTTGTATCGCTGTAGTCTTCTTGCAGACTGCACTGCAGTACATACACTATCCCTCCTCAGGAATGTGAGGTTATGGTTTAAACACCAGTGGAGGTTGACTCTGTGAAGATACTCTAAAGCAGGATGGGGTATCCAGAGCTAAGTTCAATTGAATAATAATTTTTAAAAAAGTCTCTAAGCATTAGAGCTGCACAGGCTCAAAAGTGCAATACTGTTCACAAAACAGGAGCTTTTTGAGCTCAATGAGAATCTGATTTATCATGTTAATTTGTTGAAACCTTGGGGGGAGAGAGAGAGAGAGAGAGAGAGAGAGAGAGAGAGAGAGAGAGAGAGAGAGAGAGAGAGAGAGAGAGAGAAAGGGGGGGATTCTGTAAAAACAGACAAAAAAAAAAACACCTATAAGGTTTGAGGCAGTTTTAATTCCAGATACAGCATATAAAAGATCATCCGTAAAACTTCAACCAGAAACAAAAATTAATTTAAGAGAAATGCACTTCCCACGTCTACTGACACTTAACTGAAAAGATGGGACCATACTCGTGAACACTGCAGTTTCCTGGGTCACAAATGCCATCTACATCGCTGTAACAAAGCACCACGAGGTACCCTCCTCCCTTCAGTGCTAGCTGAACACTTGACAGCAGAAAAATTTAATCATGGTAAAAAGAATAAACGGCAGCTGCTACCATCATTATTTTTATTAAAGTGAACAGTGCTT
The DNA here is from genome assembly GCF_017654505.1 of Polyodon spathula. Classification (NCBI taxonomy): domain Eukaryota; kingdom Metazoa; phylum Chordata; class Actinopteri; order Acipenseriformes; family Polyodontidae; genus Polyodon; species Polyodon spathula. Next base: position 26,302,040 of record NC_054551.1, read on the forward strand.
TTTTTGGAGGGGGGGTTTGCATAAGGTTGAATATGTGTGCTGGAGTATAATTATTAGTATTTTATTTATTAAGTCCACGTTTCAAGCTAAATGAGGGCGAGGTTAGTTCATTAGAATACAAGTCACATCTGACAATATCATTATCCATGTGAGCCTGCTTGCTAGTTCCCTGAAAACCTTTTGAAAGCTCCTGTGTGACTGTGGTGGGCAGCATTTAGAGAACAATGTTACAAATGGGTATATCTAAAGGCAGCCGCAGTGAAGAGAGGCTCTCCAGGAGACTATGATTGTAATTACCATACAGAGTTTGTCTCAGTGGGCTTCAAATAAAGGTAGAAGCCACAGGCAAGACATGTTTTATAGCACTCCACAATGAAGCCAGTGAAAGGTGTACATATTTCTGGCACATTTGGTTTCATTAAATTATCAGAGACATCGTGTACAGTAGTAATATATTTCTAATGTTGCCTTTCAATTTGAATAGTGCCCTTATGATATTGCAGGTTTTGAACGTGTTCAAATAGCATTTATTCATATACATGGCTTAAGGATAGGGCAAAATGTAATAGTATTTATTTATTTAAGAATGTTCTGTACAGTTGGAAATGAAATGTATGTCTCAGTGGTTCTTTATCCTGGCTATAAAATGCTGTGTGTTGGAGCAGTTACTGTACATATTGAGAACCAGAAATACAGTATGAATGAAGTGCTGTTTAGCTTTCAGGTTTCCAGATGTTTTGAAGACTTTCTTAACCTTTACCCATCATGCATATGTACTCCCTCGCAGAAGCTTCCAGCTCTTTGAGATGATTCAGACACATTCTGATACTGAGCCAGGAGAAGAAGAAAAAGAAAGGGGGAAGTGCATTCCTGGGTTTCTTTTTTTTATTGTATTTTACTTCAATTCCTACTCGCATTTTCCTTTTATTCCATAGACTTGCAATATCACACACTGTTGGCACATTTTATCAGGATCTGTGCAGTTTGCATCAAATGTCTCGGCAGGGGCTCTTTGTGTCTTTGTTTCCCCTGCCTTGTCTCTTTAAAAACCTTAACCTCTTTAATCTGCCTTTGGAGAATAAACTCCTCTCCTTCCCTTGTAAATTACATTCAATCAAAAGATACAGTGCAATGGCGCCGAAATATTTTCCTGTTTTATGGTGCTATGGCAAAAACTTACAGATAAAACTTACACCATAATAATAAGTCCTTGTACAATTTTCAGGTTCATTCCTGGTAATTGTTCATTTTTATGCAGCTGCAAATCACGTCCAGCTCACTTTTCAAATTACTGAAGCCGAAACATGTACAAACACAATCTTGCAGACTTTCCTCAAAATAGCTTATCTCAATTATAAAAGGTAAGGCATGTTTAACCTTTGAAGGACTATTGAATGTGAAATTCATGCATAATTAATAACGTTTGTATTACATTTGGAAATCATTTTCTTTGAGCTTGAAGTATTTCTTATTGAAACTTGAATTATTTAAATAAGAACAGGGAGTTTGAGAGGGTGAGACAGAGAGAGAGAATGTTCTTCACTGACAAAGATCACAATCTATTTCATTGTTTCACTGCTAGTTTGCTGAGAGTCAAATAACAAAAGAGGAAACTGATTGCATTAGCAATTAATCAA
>NC_054551.1:26306176-26338676 GCF_017654505.1 Polyodon spathula
TGTGTTAGCCTACTGTATTCCACAGCAAGGATGTTATCAAAACTCTGATCTGTAACTTCACCACATGCATGGAACGACAACAGGGAATTTGACATGATGTTTAGAGGTGAGGAATACAACAACAACAACAACAACAACAACAACAACAATATTCCCTGGGAGCTTGGTAAAATAACATTACTGCCATTTTTCTGAACTGAGAAGTTGACCGGTATGAGCAGCCAAAAAGAAATTGCAAGGAATAAGGAGAATGAAGAAACTCATATATAAAATAAAGAGGACTGCGATTGATTTGAGGATTTTAACAGGTCAGGTTTCAAGAGCAGCATTGTTTATAACCCAATTATTTCTGACAGCTGTTTTGAGTCCTAAATAAAACAAAATGTTGCTTAACACATTTACAGTGAAATTGCCATTTTCCTGTAGAATTAGCAAAAAGTTGTCAAAATAAGATATGAAATAGAAAAGGTTATTCAATAGTGCAAATGACAAGGACAGATACAGATACAAATACAAAAGAATGACTATTGTATAACAAGGTCATACAATGTGATGTGAATTTGAGTGCGCTACGCATTACAGAGACAGGAACTTGTAATCAACTGCAGTACATATCTGTTACGCAGTCATAACTACATCACTGATAAATAATAGAAATAACTGTGCCTGTGTCTCAAAAAAGTATTGATGTTTAAACTTTTTTTTCTGTTTTGTTTATTTGGCAGTTATTAGGTTTCACAGCCATTCAGTGTGTTCAATACCGCTAAATCAAGTTAACATTCCCGGAAATGGCACCAGCCTGGCTTTGAGAAGTAGTTAATTTCTGGTCAGATCCAAATAAATTGTTGCAGCCAGATAAATTGCAGATTCGGGTTATTATTTTTTCTATGCTTTTATGTATTTAACTGACAGTCAAATTTTGTGCAATTAATAAAAGTCCTCCTTCACAAATACAGTATATTGAATTAGGGGTAGGAGCAATTTATTTTTACCAATGGAGGTTCTCTGTATCAGCAATGATTAACTAGAATGCAACAACAAGCTATCGCTGAAGCCTTCCACCAATCAGAAGGCTCTATTGTTAAGTACAACACAAAGGACATTATTATCTGTTAAACTCAATGCTTTGAAATACATTTAATACTGTATTGCAGGAAGCCACCATTAATTATCAATTCTTATACACAACCTTCAACTTCCCTAAGCCCTGTAATAAAGATGTATCTTAATATCTTAAATAAATAATGAGTATTTGATTGAAATTCAAGTGTGCATAAATACTTTTGTTTTCCAAGAGCAAGGTTTAGGCTGTCTCCATTGATCAGTACTCCGAGCTCATTACAGCTCTTACTGTCCCTGTGGATTTACAATGTCTTGCCCTTCCATGCAGAGCGACAGAATGTAAAGCTAAACTACACATGAAGTGCAAAGACAATAACACATTTTCTGACAGGAATGAAACTACTGTAATGCTAACGGTGTAAAACTACTGTAGCAAGGAACAACTCGGTAGCAGGATGGGTAATGTACAGTAAATGATTGATCTGAGTAGTTTTATAGTGTGAAAGTGATTTCATTTCTTTCTGGAAATTTTACTTGAACGTACTTCTAAAAGTGGGCCCATACTTCAAAAACAAATACACAGATGGCTTTCTGATATCGATATAAAACAGGTGGGAAGAAAGAATCGCTGTATAATATAAATAATGCATTTAATTGTGTGTGTTTTGTTTTTAGGTCAATATACAATATCTAATGTATGGAGGCTTTTTATTGTATATCACGATATATAATGCATGAGGTGACTGAAATTTCTGCTTTCAATGTTTAATTATTCCAGAATTTAGTTGGACCAAAATATTTTGGAATCCATAGTACATGAATCAAATAGAAGGTACTTTCCAAAACTATATATTATTAGTTTGTATTAGTAATAATGGAATTAAGACAATGGAATTCACGTAGTTAGATACATTGTGTCAAACATAAAGCTATTACATTACATAGTTAATTTAAAAACTGGATTTTTTTTTTTTTTTAAATTGCTATAGAGTATTATGGGAAAATCTCAGATTTCAGGCCATTTTCCATGTCCTTAATTAGCCACGATATGAAATAAAATAAGAAAAGCCATATGCTTTGAATATAACTGCCTGATCAAATCATATTTTTAACAATGACAACCTTATTGACTGTGTTCATTTTTAAGTAATTAGACTTTGATTTGCAACACTAAACCTGTCAAACTAAGATTTAAACTTTTTTTGGGTCAGTTCATTTTTGGAAGAACTGTCTGTTTTCTCACTGCAGCAAAAAGATGCTTTTCTTTTAGCAAAACCTCACCTGTTAGTGTAAGAACAAGGACATTGAATTGCACTCACCAAAGTAAGTAAGCAAAAATAAGGCATTATTTTCAGCTGTGAAAAAGTGGAATTGTCAACAATACGGTTGCAAAAATAGCTCTCAATTTAAAGTCAGTGAGCAAGACTGAAAACAACCAGAGGAACACTAGTTTTCTTGTCACTTAGAATGATAATTCTTAGATGGCTATACCCTCATAGACGTCCTGTGAATTGTTTTTTTTGTTTGTTTTGTTTTATTACTGTGCTTTTTAGCTTTTAACATTTACATTTCAAATAATACTTTGTTAACCAGCAGATACAAAAAAAATATTGGCTCCACACTTTGACCATAACATAAAGAGTAATATTTTTACAGTTTATACAGTGATTACATGGCACTACATATTTTATACATACAAATTGCTGCTGCATTGTCCCACAATATGTCTCTATAGACAATAACAAAGCAATAGCTGGGCTATCATTTTAATTTAGACCATGTCTTGGTTTGTTAAAAATTGCAATAATAATAATAATTACAAATACATTTGGACAACAATTTAATAATAAAGAAAGAAACATAACTGCATGCACCAGGGCCTGGTAAAGCAAACATGTCTATTAGTGAAAAGTGTGTGGAATGGAAGTTGGCATCTCGCCAGCTCCTCTAAGCAGCCTGCAAATTGATGCCTGCAAATGTCTTGCAGCCATATGGGTTCTGCTGTAGTGTGGAATTGGATCCAGTACAGGTTAAGATGTGTCAGATTTAACTGGGGATTAATTGATACTGGGAATGGGCCATGCAATCTGTGCAATCAGTCTGTTCCCTGAAAACCTTCCTCACAGTCCCAGAGATTACAAGAAGAAAACGTTTCATTCAGAACAGGAGACTCAATCTATTCCTCCATAGAAAATGTAATAGAACTGTGAATATGTCATTAACACAGTATTGTTACCTTAAACTGACTATCTGGAAATAAATATATTATTTATATACCAGCAGAGGGTTATTTTTGACTCGTTTCCTTCCAAATAGATACATAAGAGTCAGGAGTTGGTAGCTTTGGTCTCTGAGCTGTGCAAGGCTGTAACAAGAAAGACAAAAAGAAACTCCTGGAAATCAATCAATCAATATTTATTTTATATAGTGCCTTTCATAGTGGACCACCATCACAAAGCGCTTTAGAAGACAGTGAGGAACAATGCATAATACATTAAATACAGTGAAATACAGGGCATAGTACATTAAATACAACAGTAAAAAACAATGCAAGTACATGAAATATAGGCATCATACATTAAATAAAAGGCTATGACATGAATTCTAAACATTGTGGATATGTGTGTTAAGCAGAATCATACGAATAAGATGGAGTGAAAAACCTGAAACAGCAATTTACACTACAGCTAATAACAGATACCAGGTTTAGAGAGCATTCAAAGCTAGAGAGAACAAGTGGGTCTTGAGAGTTTATTTGAAGTGAGCGACTGTGGGAGTTCCAGAGAGTCAGGGCCATGAAGCTAAAATAGCACTCACCGAGTGTGGCGCGCTTTTGCTTGGGTATAACAAGCAGGTCTGAGTCAGAGGATGTGGCCGGAAGACAGACTGTAGAGATTCAAACAGATTGTTATCTGTGAGATGTTTCGTCAGCTGGCTGGCTAAAGACCTTTCAAGAGTTTTGGAGAGAAAATGAAGATTGGATATGGGACGGAAGTTGGATAAGACAGCTGGGTCAAGGGAGGGTTTTTTGAGCGCTGGCTTTACTCGGGCTGTCTTGAGGGCAGCAGGAACCAGGCCTGAGACCAAGGGCAGGTTGACTTTGTGCATAATGAAAGGAGCAAGGCCAGAAGCACAGAGATGGATGAGATTTGTTGGCAAGGGGGCCAATGGGCTTGTGGTAGTAGTTGACTTCTACAGTAGGCTGAAGACATCAGTAAAGAAGAGAGAAGTAAGAGAGAGCAGGAGGGGCAATCGGAGGAGAGTCAAGGTGGTCAAATACTATACTGGGTTTGTGGCAGGAGAGAGTAGAATAAATGGTGCCAAAAGAAAGAGGAGAAATATTGGCAGGAAAGAGGGGAGGATGAATGTAAGGTGGATTTGTCGATGGCTGGATGCAGGATTTGGTCAATGGTTATGAAGAGAATATTTGAGTTCTGAGAAGTACTTTACCCTGGCAGCAGCGAGTGCACGTCTGGTTATTTTTTTGTTTAAAGGCAAACTAAAATTTCTATCAGAACCTAATTCTATTAATTGACAAGGGCAAGACGATTCAAAGCAGAAATCATCAACACCTATATTTTATGGTGTCATCACATTCCACAAAAGCTTATGATGTGAGGAGCTGAAATATTAATTTACCTCATTTCTAAAGTAATACAGTCAGTGCTATTGAATGGAAGTCCTACCCTCCACTTTGTATATCACCGTCTCAGGTGTGAGTTTATCTTGACAATCACATGAGCTCGTTGTACCTATTTCACATCTCTAGGCTATACAGCTAAAATGCTACACAGCTAAAATGTAGACTGTTAAGCCCGAGTAAGCCTTTTAAATCTCGTTCCCTGTGACAGTCACATGCCACTTAAATATAATTTCAAAGAAGACATTTCACAGCTTGGTATGCATTCTGTTATAAGCTAACCAGACCTCCAGCTCTCTAGAATATGTGACACTGTGTCATTTCAGCTATGTTGGCCTCAGGTATACAACAGAGCAGGTGGAGATAACAGATACATGCCTTATCAAGCAAACTTGAAGTCAGTTAAAGACTACTCAACATTGGACCAAAGGCACCCAGAATTATTAAAAACAAATCAAAACACCTGCAAGAAAGTATATGGGAAGTCAATACTGCATGCATGGTGTAAGCCTTTCAGTAAATAATTAAAGATTTTTAAATCCCTCAAATAAAAGCGCTAATGAAGAGTCCCATTATCTAATAACATGGGTTTTGCGAACACAAAACATGTGAAGACCCTAACCTGAATTCTTAATGACTTCAATCAATATCTGTGTTTTACTTTTTTTTTCTAATGAAAGGAAATGACTGGTAAATTAAACAGACCACAGAAGGACAAGACTTTACAGGATTTGGAGCTTTGGAGGTACAGTACTTTGGCTTGTTTTACAAAGCAAAGAAAGGCAGTTGGGTTATCCTGAAACCACATTTATGTATGAAGTACATGCAAAGCATTTTGGAATCTGCACAATATCCTTATTTTCTATAGCTGTGGATTGCGGAGTCTTCTTTCCCTATTTGAAGAGGTATAGGTCATAAGAAGTCCATTATATGGACTGACTTTCATAATGGACTACCTTTCTAGTCCCAGATATCCTAAAAATATTAAAATGTAGTTTTTTTTCCTATTATACTATGTTCACATGAAGATATCAGCTGCTTTTTGCAAATAAAATGAAGTATTGAACATAGAATGGTCTTCGGTTTACAGGCTATTGTATTGTAGGGATTTCCATTTCCTGTCTTAGCAAAGCTTGGACAACCTTTATAAAAAATTTTAAAAAGTAAAGATTGTGTGTATTCAAATTGCTGCCTTCATCGCTAAATTTTAAATGTCAGCTGGTGGTTAGTTTTTTCAAGGCAGCAGGTTGTGTGAGGTCTCTAGGTAGACAGAAAAATCAGTAAGTTTGTCTTCTGTCTTTTCTGTTTTCATCTTTCGTTTGTCTTTCCAGGTCAGAGGTCACTTCCTCATGATAGGTAGAGTAAAATTACTCTTGACAGGGGCAGAGATGACAGGCAAGCTCCAATAACCTTGTACAGAGGCTGAAGGATGAAATTGCAAGAACAATTAACTCTTGATATCAACAAGATGATTAATGCAGCATTGCTGAGGCACAGAGGCATAATATCACAGTGTTAACTCTCAAGCATCTTTACCATTTGCCTAAACCTTCCCACCTTGTGTCACAAACAAATAGTTTGTTGCTGTTTACAGGGTTGTATAACAATAAAGGACTACCCAAAACCAGCTTTTTAAAGCTGTCAGAAGATTTACAAGTACAAATTGAGTTGTTGGGGGGTCAAAAGCCATTTTACAGTATTTGTGGCTTCCAATCTACAGTACGTCTAGTCACTGAGAAGATAAAACAGGTATACAAATGTAAGAGGGTGGGGGGTGGCTGCTTTTAAGATTATTTTTGTTCCATCTGCAAGAATGAGAATATTATACATTACCAATAAGCCACTATATTTCTTTCATTTTTAGTTTTAATTGACCTTTATATTATTAAAATACAAACCGGAACTCTGAAGATGGTCATTCAACTTTGAAAAAAGCGGAACACAACAGAAAGCCATCCTCAAACTGTCAAAGATTGGTTTTCACCTTGGGCCTCATTCACTAAACAGCGACAACATGTTTTGCACACAAAGAGACCCTTTACTGGATGTTTTGTACACCTGCTGTATTCACTAACCAGTGGCAGGTAACGTAGCGTATGGAAAAAAGTATTGAGTTTGAATCATTTAAATATAATGAATAATATAAATGTGTTGAAATGTATGCAAATGACATCACAAAATACCATGATGGAGGTATTTGATATGCAAACCCTATTCATTTAAGGGCTCTAACTTTACTAGGTGCCTCAGCGTGTGCTGAAAGTACCGCTTATTGAAACCAGGTGGCGTCACAGAACCAGCAGAAGAGCTGCACAGGAGAGTGAGAAGAAGGGTCAGGGAGAGAGTATTTCGGACCAGGCAGATGTTACTAGGGCTGTGTGAGGAGAGTGTAGTAACTAGATATGGACTGAGTGAATTTCACAGATATCATGTATTTGACTGCCTACCATGAAAAATATGCATTGAATTTTCCTTACAGTATTTTACATTACTCGTCACCTCCCCTATTCATTTCATGCTTTTATCAAGTAGAAGCAGTGTATAATTAACATTAAAAATGCAGAAAGCTGACAAATAAATAAAAGCTCAATTCATTTCAACAGAAGATTGTATTCAGAGCTATGAAAAGGGGATGTTGCATGCAGATGGTGGGATTCTGTTTTGCTCAACTTGTAATGTGTCTTTGAATCATCTAAGAAAAAGTACTATTGACAAGCACCTTAACATCGCGATACACAAAAACACGAAAATCAAACGTGAAGTTCGGGCTAAACAGTTACCAGATCACAATCACAGGATTGTTTAGAAAGAGCACAGAAAGTGGAGAAACACGTAATGTCGTAAACGCGTTTGAATTAGTGGAAGACTTTGTGCAGCAAACATACTGATACAATGGCTGCTCAATGAATTATTACAGAATTGTTCAACCGTGCTTAACAGTGACACACTGAGACAACAGTATCTCCCTAAAGTGTATGGAGCACACGAAGAATATTTAAATGGAAAAATGAACGACTCTGAATCTATTTGCATTGTGTACGATGAGGACACTGATGATCAAGGCAACTGTGTTTGGTATATTATTCTCATATCACAGAGCTTTAAACTGCTAATTCAGAGGGGCTTACTGCTTACTTAGTGGATACACTGCATCTTGACTCTAACCACACAACAGTAGTAGATCAGGTTATCATTAAGATGCTCGTGGAGAATGGCATTGATTTCAATTGTGTGCCTGCCTTTGTAATAGTAGAACCTTGGTGTATTTTGGGGGTCTAGAGCCAGGACTCCTACCTTATGTCATCCCGCTAAAATATCTGTCAGTCAACCTTTAATTACTTGTCAGTCACTCTATTTTAACAGTTGCCAGCTTCCTAATTCCCGTCTTGCTTTTCAGTTTGCCGCTACCATGTAGACTTGCAGACCCAATTTTTAAACAAAGCTCTTGTTTTCAATTGGTTTAAAATGACTACTCACCCAAGGCGGCATTCATTTTCATCTGACTCAGATGAAGAATACTTCTACCTTCTGGCTGTCTTTCTTCAACAAATAATCCACCGAAACAATTTTCAAACAAATCCGCCCATCCCACTTCTCCTCCATCTGACAACATTGCTGCTTCAACCTCTGCCCGCTGCCATTCCTCTTCGCAGCTCTAAATGTATCAAACCCGATTCTTCAGTGCAACTTTTTTACAAAGATTGGCCCATCGACAAACTCCTGAAAGCTCTGTTCAAAAAAGGGTTGCCCATTGAAGCAGGGAGTGATTGGGCTGCTTTATTTGTTTCAAACTGCAAGTCCATATCAACAGAGCCTGTTTTTCCCCCTCAAAAGTCACAACAGAAATCCAAACTTGTCAGTTCACGTTCCTCTCCTGCAGTGCAAGCTTCACTCGCTCATGATCCAGCTAATACAGCTCAGTTTTTAATTTCATCTGATCCTTTCTCCAATTTGCATTATCAGATTTTCAACAATCTCGAGCAACTCATTCACCTCTTTCCACCTCCATTTCTACAGTATCTGATCGCCTGGATGTGCTAGATAGCAGGATATCACTCGCTTGGAACCGACAGCCATTACTTCCTCATCTGTAGTCCCAGCAGCAGCGCTCGCCTCTCCCGCTGCTCCAGCAAACGCCCACATCTGCTCCTGAGCTGCCAATCTTCACTCTATCTATAGCGTCTGGTTTAGGATTCTCTTCTGCTTCAGTAGTTCATCACCACTCTCTCTCTCTCTGCAACTGAAATGTAATATTATTGAAGGGAAAGATATTCATTTGGTCTCAATACTTATTGCAACCTCAGAATTTCTGAATCCCAGGGTAGTAGACTATGGAGATTTGTCTGTTACTTTTAAATCACGGGATCGTCAGCTGTGTAAAAATCTTACTCTTGGAGAATTTGTGCTTGCTTTCTCTGTTTTTCAGGATGTCCTTTGTGAAGAAACAAGAACCATGGGTCACAAATGGAGATTAGACAAAGGCACATTCAGAACAGAAAACAGGAGGCACTTTTTTACGCAGAGAATTGTGAGGATCTGGAACCAACTCCCCAGTAATGTTGTTGAAGCTGACACCCTGGGATCCTTCAAGATCAACCAAACGAGCAAGATGGGCCAAATGGCCTCCTCTCATCTGTAAAGTTTCTTATGTGCTTATGTTCTTATATGCTCACTGACGACAAGAACTGGACTATTTATTTAACATCATTGATCTCTCGGTCAGATATGACGGCACCATTTTTTATGAGTATCATAAGGCTTTTTCAGCCAAAGCAACTTCTCAGTTAGCATTGACAATAAACTGATTGCCTGGGCTCAACCTGATCATGATCTTGTTAATAGATTCTTCCGTGCTAATGCTTGAAGAGTTTGTGCTTCCACCACCTATTTTACCTCTCTGTGTCCAAAAGCAGACCCCCCTTCAACTCCTCATCAGCCTCAAATTATTCTTCCACTGCTCTTAACAGCAATTCTCAATTCAGACATTTGGCTCCCTCAGCTCAATCTTTCCCTCCACCCATTCCTCCATTCATCTAACTGGTTTTCAACTAAATTCGTACATTTGCAATCTTGTGTCTTCATTTCATTCAAAGCTGCCCTTCCTCGCCAATTGGCTTCTCCTATTCATTCCATATAGGTGCAGCAACATCAGCAGCCAAAGTTAAAATCAACCAATCTTTCCTCAGCAATGGAATCTTGCATTAACGCTTCTCTCCTTGATATTATTTCTGCTTAACAAAGTATTGCTAGCAGGCCCAGAGTAGGGGCCATCTCTCCACCATGGCCACCAGAGGTTTCCTCCCACAAAACGGGGGAGGTGTGTTACTCTCCACCGAGCAATTAGGTTAGTTCCCCCCCCCCCTTCCCCTTCCCTATATATATATTATATATATATATATATATATATATATATATATATATATATATATATATATATATATATATATATATATATATATATATGTCTCATACTCCAAGAGGAAGAACAGAGGGGACCCCTGACCAAAAAACGTAACTACATTTCGTTTTCCATTTTCCTACTTAAATCTATTAATTTGCACCTGTACCAGTGTGCCCCTACCGGGAGCAAGCTTGCTCTTAAATTATGAGCTAGTCATTGTTTATCAGCTGTGGCTCTTACACCTGAGGTGGACGGGGCAGGACCCCTGGCCCTCTTTATGTGTTTATTTCTTATTCGCTTTTCCAGCACGTTTGTTCTCCCTGTGTAGATCACAAGGCTCTCCATACGGCCTCGGAGTGTCAGCCGAGTCTGACCTCTATCAGTTAGACATCTCAGTAAACCAGGGAGACCTTGATATCCTCTATCCTTCCTCAGTTTCCCCTTGGGGGAAGTTCCTCGCTTCCCAGCTTCGGTTCTCGGCTAGACCAGTTCTCTGAGTAGTCAAGGGGAAAACCCTATTCTGTTGTTGTTGGGAATGTATTATTTCAATGCAGCGGGTTTGTGCATTTGAGAAAGGAGAGGAAGACTCATGAAATTAATTGGAGACTGAAGTTGATGAGAAGCAATTACCCTCCGCTGTATGAATTAAAATGGTGTGCTGCTTTTTATATGAAAAATGAGAACAAGCAAGTTGCGTAGAGGATTTATACTGGACCCTGACGCACCCAATAAAATGAGGGAGTGGTTGTTCAGTATTTGTTATTAGCCTATTTGTTTTTTTTTATGAGTGATTTATTTTTGACCCCGACACCCATGACATATCGAGTGGGTGGTTTATGTGCATAAAGACCAATTATAATTATGTTAAAAAGTTAATTTTGTACTGGAGGGCTGTTGATTTAGTCTAGATTTCACAAAAATGTGGAGCCACTAGGTGGCGCTGCTGTAACACAAGCCTCACTGATACATTCTGTGATAGATCCTTATACACTGCAAGGTGATAAGCAAGGACTAGCAATGTAGCTGTAGCAAGTCTAAAAATAATAGATATTTACTATGAGGAAACTGTATGTAAATCTAATGTATGCCTAGTAACATACTAAAAGGCTGGAGTGTTAGCCCTTAGCGGTCCATTTATTCAGCACTTGTCAGGCACGTCTGGTCCAATTTATTTTCACACGCGCTGTTTAATTTTTTTTTTTTTTTCAGAGTAAAGCAGGTTTAAAAGGCACTGAATCGCAAATGTACACTCAGTACTGCATCTCCAGCCAAACCCCACCCTTTCTTCTTTGTATTTTTCACATACCTCTTTATAGACGTGCATACTGATAAATCCTCTCCTGATCGCTCGTTTTATTACCAAACTCCTCAATAATGCGATCCAATTTGTTATTTTATTACTATAACATCTCAAATAGCTCTGCAAATGTCTATGATATTCTTTGAGCGCTGGATGCAGAAGCAGCTGCCTCCTTTGTTATGTCCATGTTATCCCTGTAGTGTATGGGGCAATGAAATACATCCTTTTTTTCGGCTTCATTCGGCTCCTATCGGTCTCACTCGGCCATTGAAAGGTTTTCTCGACTTTTTCCGGAGAAAAAACGACTAGAGACCTTTGCTTTACGTCTTTTTGATGATGTCGGACAGGGAAAATTGTAATGTCAGACCAAAGTACTGCAAAGGGTTAGAGAATTGGTTGTCAGTATTGCTACCCAACTCAAAGGTAGATGAAGCACCTAGAGGATGGAAGGCATTGTTTGTAATAATACAGGCAAACAGGAAACCAACCTGTTTTTCATCTTTGGGAAACAGGCCAATGATGCCCCATGTCATAATGGGCCTAGGCTTTCCAAAAAAAGAACATTTTAAAAGTGCTCCCTGGTGAGGAAAGGATTTCACTTCTACGCAATTGCCACCATCCACTCTTGAAGTCTCTCTGCAGCTGCTCTGAGATTTTTAAATCAGATGACCAGCTTGGTGGGAAAAAAAAACAACCTGAAACTGGAAATGGAAAGAAACCACCATGCCTCAAAGAAAATGGCTTTACTAAAACGATTATGAATTAACTGCAACAGAATGTCTTAAGAATGCATCGACAGTGCTTTGTAGCCACTACACTGCAGATTAATGTTAATCTGTGTGCATGTACCTATTTAGTCCAATTCTGTGATGAGGCTGAATGAACATGCTAGGTATCACTTTCTCCACCTGCTGTATTAAATAAAGACAAATTGCATTTGTTAGGACTTTTTTTCAAACCATCACGTTTTTTCAAACCATCACTTTTTATTCAAGCAGCGCATATTTCATTTCAATGATGTTGTTCTGCATTTTTCAGTGTTGACATTTTTAAATAAAACAAAAGCCACAGGTATTAGAAGCATATATTTCAGTACTGGAAACACACAGATTTAACAAGAACCCAATTTGGGCGACTAAGTGATTCCTGTTGCCTTGACTGTAAATAATATCTAGTGTACAAGATGTCATTTTAAGAAACTACTCCTCTTATATCCATTATATCATTATTATTATTTCAAACAGTTCATTAAGGTTTTTAATCTTAACGTGACAGAATTTTATTTTCCTGAATGTTACAATTAACATGTATTTTATAGTGTTGTACAGGTAGTCTGAATATTTTTTTAAAAGCGCACATTACTCTAGTATTAATATAACATATCGACAAAGAATTGCATTGCCCATACAATTAACCATGGCCAGAAATGACTGTGAACATCAGGAAAGAGCCCTGGAGCTTTTTACTCAAAAATGCAAAAAAAAATACAGTACAGTACATTACAGCATCTTTCTTTTTTTATTTTAAGTAAACACACACTTTGAAAATGTTTTTATAACTCAGACTGTGTGTGGTCTTCTTCCACCCTCCAAATAGACACTTCTAGGCTGCCCCTCAAAAGCCCCTTGTGCAGTTGCTCCCCCAGGCTGTGTGATAGTGATCACTGAGGGTCCTCATCCAAATCCAGCGGGAGTTTTATTGTAGAATTACTACTGGATTCTTGTAGATGGTAAGAGGTCCTTCACGTCAGAAGCTTTCTTTGAATGACTTTTCAGACATTAGCCTTTTACCCAAAAGGAGCCTGGCTCCGATTATTGTCTAAAGCCAAAGGTGAAGGATGGTGAATATTTTACAGGTAACGCAAATATGTTACAAATGCAGTTTGTCTTTAATTAATCACGAAGCAGCAGGAACATTGTGTTGCCTGTAGGTTTTGCGTGGCATACAAAAAAAGATTTTGTTTCTGTGGGAATACCAGCTGTTAACACACCCTGCTTAGAATATAATTTGCCAGAATCAGACAGAAAACATTGCTGTAAATGAGAAGCCCCAGGGTGAAATCCATTACCCCATGAGCTTAATGAGTTTACTTAGGTTTGAACAATGCCAGTCAAAAAAGGCTGAGGTGGTAACAGAACACACAAGTTGGATCTTTTCAAAAAGGCCTCCACACACATTTACATGGTACACCATCTCTGCGGATATACAGTGCTGTACTGTTATTAAAGCCTGACAGAATTAATATCAGTTTAATAAACGAGCACATGATGGAACATATCAGGCCACTCTTTCCAATGAAGTTAACTGTAGGTACTGATCAGAATTCCTTTCTGAGCCAGAACACCTTCACAGAGCTGTAATTGCATTAATAAATGCCTGTTGTGGGGCCTCCATTAATAAATCAGCTGCTATAGCTTCCGGACACATATCGCTTGAATGCACACAAGACAGTCTCACTGAGATTTAACATTCTGCAGAAACTCCTTTCAGGAGTGTAAAGCAGTTCATGAATCACAGGTGGTACTGGAACCCTGTGCTGTCAGCAGAAATAAAATGCATTGTGAGGGGGGTGGGGGTGGGGTGCCCATCCCACCCCATGGGGGGTGAAACTTTCCGATTAGCAGGGCTATAAAATTCCCAGTCTAAAGACCTTATATGTTCAATTTTTCAGAGATTTTCAGGCTGTTAAGCTTGGGTTGTATTCACAAAGCCTACAGCGAGGGTTGTAAAAAAAGCATCTGTCCACTTCCAGTAAAAAAACTGTACAGTTTGTTTTTAATTATTATTATTAGCAGCAGTAGTAGTGGTAGTAAAGTTAGACTGTATCCACACTAATACTAATACAGCCGTCCAAGCTAGGGATGCAGTAAGTACTGTAAATTCCAGAATAGCCAGATCATCGTAGCCCTGTGTGCAAATGCCATTGCAACCCTTACATAACATCTTTACAGTGTAATCTATTATATACGTTATTGTGAAACAGAAAAATACTTTTGAGATACATTTATAATACCTTGTGTATTGCCTTGACAAAACACCAGCTGAACCATTAGCCGACCACAGCATTATTCTTACCATTCCTAATAATATTCCAATGGCTAACAGCATCCAGCAGCTGCCTTTATGCTTTCATTGTCTGTCCTAAGAACAGAACCATTGCCATGCCACTTAAACGCAAGGAAAAGGCTAGCAATCTTCATGCTGAATGTGTTCTTTGATTGGAATTAATACAGATATGAAGTCATTATTTTAGTGTTGTTATCTTTATTTTAACATAACTATGAAAAATATGATAGTCACTTTATATGCTACCAAACATGCAGTGGTAAGAGTCTAAAGAACATATTTGATATATTTTACAATATATAGATATATATTTAAAAAAAAAAAAAATCCAAGATATTCTCAGCTGTGTTTTGTCAGAGGTTTTGACTCCTGTGATCCAGGATCTACCTGCAGGCTGCCGATCAGTGCCTTTGTTATTATTCTATTCAGGTCACCAGTTTGGAAGGCAACACATAATCCATGGGCTTCTTTCCAGAAACGAGGAGGTATCGTCCTTCAGAGGGAGAAAAAACAGCAGAGCCTGCTATGCCCTACAGGTGTTTGGGTTGAAGAGAAAGGTTGGTCTGCTTAGATATTCGCTGCATTACTGTTTGCTGAAAGGATGGCTGTGACCTCACGATCTGATAGCAGAGATTAACTCTGAAATGTCCAGATGTTTTTCAAAAGCTCAATACTACCCAATAGCCATTTTTAAAGTGTAGGAAGACATTTACATTTGTACTGTGAATGCTATGGGTGTTCAACCTTTCATTCTCAGGAAATGGGGAAACTGTTTTTCCAGGGCATAGGTACTGTTTCTCAAATATACCCTGCAGGGAGTTCTATCAACGTCGGGTTTGTTGGTGACCGGCAATAATGGGGAAATGAAGCAGCATTGCAACCTCTTGAACATGATCAGGTGCAAACCAAAGACAAATACAGGCAGAGACCAGCCCAAAACAATGGCTAGCCACAGCTGTTGTTTAAAAGGACAAAAACTGACATATGATGCAAGTGAGCTTATGCATGATAATATTTATTCATATAAACCCTAGTTGAAGTCTAAAAAGTGATACTATGTTTATTGAAGCAATAGATGAGGCAATGGTACAACCACACTCACATAAGCTATGTGTATTTTCATTACTATACCTTTCTAAGTGTAAATATTTTTTCTCAGTCACTAAAATTGAACCCCTATAACAAATCGGTGTACAATTTAATCTTGGTATGTTAATATATACTAGAGTAAAACACATAAGCATATATAAGTACCATTTTGAACATATATATATAGTAAGATACTCTTCCTGCTAAATAAGTGAGCTGGAGCTATCATTGTTGAAGTGCAAGAGCGCCCTCTAGCAGCAGTCATGATTTCTAATCTAAAATTTCATAATCAGTAATAAATATATATATATATATATATATATATTATATATATATATATATATATATATATATATATATATATATATATATACACTTGAGATATGCCAAACAAAGGCATGTAGCCATTTTGAATATCAGCTGTAACTACTGAAACCAGCTGGCAAATAAGATTATAACCCAGTCAAGCAGACAAGACCACTAATTCAACCTGTTCACATGGCAATGTTTCATCCAATAACATACTCACACAGAGGGTGCAGTTCAGAGCTATATCAATAAATAACAAAATAATAATAATAAAAAAAACTGCAGACTTTTTGGCACTGTCTCCCTTCTGACCACCTCCATAACCAGCCACCCAGTCTAATCTAATACACTAAATCTATTCAATTCAGTGACCTTTTGCATCAGCACAAATCAGGATGATCTGCTGAAAAATTACATTTTGTCTTTGGAACTTTATTTTGTTTGATTTTTAAATATTGTCAATTATAAATGATGTGTACTTGTATTATATTATTTAGGGACGTGCACATGCGTGCTAATAAGCTAATGCATTCTTGTTGTTCTGATCATTAAAAACCCAAGCTCCAGAATGGAAAACCATGTGCTAATGCCAAGGTAATTGCTGCACGTGTCTGAGACTGTCAATGTAAAGAGCAGTGGGCTGTTAGAATTATTAAAATGCTGCTGCAAATGCACGGTTCAAGAGTCGTTTTAATAAAACAGAAGCACAAGACAGTTTTAGCAGTGCATCAGGTTTGCACTTGTATAAACAGGGTACAGAAATGTCTACAAACTATGAGATTCAACTTATTTAATATATTATTGCTGAAACGTGAAAAAAAAAATTACAATTATAATAAAAAGCCTGTTGAAAATAATAGTAAACTATTACTCATAGTAACAGACTATATGAAGATATTAAGCTTTTCACTAGTAGTGTGTAATTAACATTCCCGTGTATCTTATTCATGATCATTGGACAAATTATTAAAGTGTAATAAATAATGTATTAATAGTATATTGTATAGTCCTCAGTTTGGTTCTTAATGTACCATAGAACAATAAGCCATTCATAACTAAACTGTGCTTAACTGTATTTTTCATCATGCTATGAAATTCTTTCATGGCTTGTAATTCTTTAATGATTCGTTTTAAACTTGCTTAAGCGTGATTTACCACATTTTTTAACACTTTTGTCAAACTAGCTTGAAGGCTACGTTTTTTTTTTCCATTTACCAACTGCCATTTGTCAAGTTGGGCTCAATACTGTTCATTTGTCAAACCCGGCTCCTTGTTTAAATATACCTGGCTTTGTGTTGTATCGCCATTCAAAAGATATGTGTTCCTATGTATTTCAGTGTAGCAACCTGTATAGCTGTGTACTGTAACTCAATGAGGCGATGGGGTTTTATTGGGTTACAGTCGATACCTCTTCTCTGATCAGAGCTCCCATACAGGAGTGAAGGGTTCAGTGTAAATGGATTCTGTGTTTAACAACTTGTTCCACAAAACAATGTTTGCTAGCTCCTTTATCTGAGAAGAACCACATTAGTTTGAACCGAAACAGAGGAATCGGTGTTCAGTTCTGCAGCCCAGTCCTTTTGCTTACAGTTAGGTTGGGTGAGCTGATTACCAATGTAATAGCTTTAGAAAGGTCATTATTTGTTGTATACAGGCACCATTATATCACCAAAACACAAGGACGGTTTTGTCTATGCATATTTACTGCCCATCTGGAAAATGCAGATATTTATTTATATTCAGTATTTAAGTCAATATAACATATAACATGTATTTAAAATATTGCAAAATATGTAAGTATTATTTATAAAATATAGTTTACCTCTGTTTACTGGTATCCTGTTGGTTAACCAGTTGGTGTATAAAACCAAAAACATCACAGGTTTACAAAAATAGATTAATTTAACAATACTGTACACAACAGTTTACTAACAGCTCTACATAAGTCAACTACCAGGTCTAACCAGCTTGAAACCAGTGCAGTTATTTTATTCTAATATTGACTTGTATTGTAGTGTCAAGTCAATGAAATGGTTATAGTAAACTGTGGCAAAGTTGTTTGCAGTGCGCAGGTGTAGATGCAGTGCTCCAACAATAACACAAGGACAGAGTTCACTGTGCAAACAGTTCTTTTATTTTTATTTTTCCCGGTTTTGCACCATTCAGTAATAGTGCTGGCAACTACACACTAATGTGTAGTTTGCACAGCGAAATAATGCTGGGTTTTAGTCCCAAAATAATAATAAACAATGACAATCCCAGCACAGCTCCACGTCTTTTCACAGTGCTCCCGTGCTGGTGGGGAATACACAGTGATCAGTGACAGTAGTTGTATTCTGGGTTTAATGCTGGCTTGATAGCGACAGGTGTGTTTAGCTGTCTAATAATTACAAATAAACAGTTATAAACACAAACAAAATCCAGCACTCACAGTTATCTTATTTCTGTACTCCCTTTACAGGTCTGTCCTTAACCATAACAAAGGAACAGATCAATCGGCCACACACCCTGATATACCTTCAGTCACGCCCCCTTTGGTAGCAAGTGCTATCACGTCTCCTCCAATCCATGACTAACACATTGCCTACCGCAGTAATGCACTGACTTCTAGTATTGTGACTCACCCCCTTTTTGGATGGCCGACTTCTGACTGACCCAGGAATGAACTGTCAAACCATCCAGTCCGGGGCACCCTGTTCCTGCTACACAGCACCCTCACAGGTTGGGAGGGAGAGTGCTTACTGGGATTCATTTGCACTCTGTCACATGAACCCACGAGAGGCCTTGTGTTCCAACCTGTCCATTATGTCTCATTTCATAATTGTGGTCAGTAGAACATGTCTTTAGGTTATAATCTCTGTAGAGGTCCCAAATTAGCCACTGTACTACACTGCAAAGCATATGGTTTTTCTGAGGAACACATGTAAACACAATTCCCCAGAACAGTTTGCTGTCAAATTAATTCCCTCGTCGATGGAACTGCAGTTGGCAGAAATTTCTATCAATTAAATATCTACTCATTCGTGGCAAACTCACTGTTTCAGAATCCAACACATGTCCAGTGAAGAAGATTTATTTATCTTTCTTCAATTACCATCATCCATATCATGTATTATTAGTAACCCATGGTGATAATAGCAGGCACAGTAAGAAATAATTTTGTTTACAAAAAAAAAAAAATAGAGTGCAATGTTTTACTACAAAAGGGTCCTCAGCCAAGCCCATGCTGTTTCTCAAGTGCTTATTGTTTTTGTGCAACACTCCTTCAGACTCCGTTGAGGCTGTTGACATTCCTGGCTTTAAAATGATGGTTAACTGCAACAAGGTGCTAAAGGTGTTAAACTGACAATGACCAACCTAGTTCACTGTTAATGTTTTAAAACTAGTGTCAAACCACGCAAAAGTTCATTTAATGATTCAAACATGAGTCTTTAGTTTGTTATTAGTTAGTAATTGATCAACAATAACCCTTGACTGTATTCATGGGAAAATCTTAAGACTCCCATAAGGACGAAAGAACATGCAAATAGTTCAAAGGTCATTTAAGCACATCATCACAGACTGGATATACAATTAACAGATCATTTAAAACTGGACATTGAATTATACATCCTGAGGTCCAGGTTGAAGGAACATCTGTTTGATAAAATTGCTATAAATTAGTATAATGAATTATAATAATGTGATCAGTCCTACACTAAGCCCAGGTGTTGTACAAAGCTTGCTCTAAGCATTCAGTACTTCATATACTTTATTAGCACAATCTGCGTAATGGTTCTGTGTAGTTAGGTAAATGTGTTTCTTTGTTTAGACAATTGTTGTGTCTGCCTAATAGGGCCCTACTGGAATGTTGGCATTTATCACAGTAACTTTGAATCAAATAAATTACTATAAGTAAATAAAGAAATAAGCATACTACACTACAGTTTGAATTAACAGTGCTGTTTCTTTGTTGAAGAATTGAAATCCATTATTCAAATGATTTTTTTTTTAATAGAGTAATTATAACAGGTTACTAGATTAAATAAGAATGGTGGCATTGCCATTTAATATAGTAAAACTTGATCTATGTTAGTGCATTGTTTTGTATTCAATTCAGGCCTTAGCAATGGTTAAGCAATCACCTACAGTACAGTGCTGATAGGACTTAACAAGCCTAGTCTATGTATATGGAATATATCTGTGTTAATAATCTCACCCAAAATTGCTTCAGCTTTAGGCAAGCCTGCTTTTTAATATGCCAAATACAATTAATATGGAACTGTCACCAAGAAATGTGACGAGTTTAAACATGGCGTGTTGCGTAATTACAAAGCTAATTGGAATTGCTTCTGACATAAGATAATATGAACATAGTTGTTTTTTTTTTTAATGAAATGTCTGTTTCATATAAGTTCTAATGAGTTTCAGCTTGGTTAACTTTGAAAAACAATATTGAAAATGCTACGGTATCCACCTCCAATGTAGATCAGTCAGCGGTTTCATTCTGGGCTGCTTGCATAACCAATATAATGTACAGCAGTATCATAGCATCACTGATCAAGGATTTGGAAAGCCAATACAAACATTTGACTTCTCAAACTGCAAACTGTTTACTGGTTTTCGTATAATTAGTTATTTACCCATAGCTCAGTTTACCAATAGATAAAATCTAACAACGGTATAATAAATATGCCTTCATTTAATTTTAATTTTACTGATATCAGCCAGACAGGATTACTTATATCAGCCAAACGATGTGTTGGATCTATAAAACCTTCTCCCCCAGTCTACACAATGATCACATTTAAAAAAAAAAAACACTCAATAGTAACCAAACCAGAAATGAATAAACAAAGACAAACAATTCAGCGTGTAAAGCTTTGGCCCTATAGACTTAATATAAGGATAAACAGTGCAAACCTCTTTAGCGTAATCCCAAAGAGAACATACTTCTATTATTTACTCTGCTCCAGTGTCAAATTAATATGATTTGCCCGGTTAGAAGAAAAACTAAAAAAGGGCCATGGGTGATTTATAACGAACCTTGAATTCAAGTCTTTTACTTTTTTTTTTTTTTTTTTTTTTTTTTTTTTTATTGTTTATGGCTGGTGGTCTCCAGTTCAGCAATCACAAAGGACCCCTTTAAATCAGCATAACAGAGCATAAGAGTTTAAAAAAAAAAACAGCCCTCATTATTATGCAGTTGAGAAAAGTAAATAAGGTTAGGAAGGTGAAACATTCAGTTGGCTGACACAAAGCACGTCTGCGAGGATGACAGGCTGGAGAAAGGTCACAGCTGATTACAAATCACATTTCTAATATTATCTGAACAGCAATATTTACTGCTTATACACTCCTGTGGGCTTCATTCTTTATAATATAAAGGTAGTGTTTTCATAGTTTGAAGTTTTAAAGAAGACATTCCTTTAAAATACATTTACTCTGTTTCCAAATATTTTGTCTAAATCTGTCTCTTGTTTACCTTTTCACTGCTCCTTTGTAATGCCAATGAAAATTCAGTTTGGGGATCTAAAAAGAAAATCTATAGTGCAATGCAAAGCTTCCATTATAACCCTGCTGAGCATGAGAAGAAACACAAGATGCCTGCAGCAGCAAGTCTGTAAGGGGGGGGGGGGGGGGGGGGTTATATGGGCAAGTTATATGGATCCTGAAAATAATACGTTTTCAACATGTTTGGCTACATTCTGTAGTTGGTTAATGACTTTGATCATGAGAGTAACAAGAAGACAATGCAAGGATGCCTATGTAAAGATTACACCCATGTTTTGTCCTGTCTTCTGCATTCACGCTACTGCATTATAAGCAAATGAGCCTCTTGTTCCATGTACTTCTTTTTGCGACAGTACTACAAATCAAATAGCACAAAAAATTCAACAATGAAGACATACAATATATTTCCTGGTGTTGCAAGCAGCATAGATGTAGGGAGTTTATTTCTTTCTTTCAAACAGTTTATGATATGAGACTCTTGGTCTCTGGTGCGGTACATTATTTGCCAGTCGACTAAGCTGTAATATTTCACCCTCATCTCTCCCAGTTGTGTGATTTAAACTGAATGCACAAATTGGAAGTGGTTTGATTACTACCGAAATAAGCTCAGGCTGGCAGCCCTCACCTCTACAGTTTTTCTAGCTTGATGTTTCTCTGTGGATTATTTCTCATCAGCTTCTCTTTCCTTCTTTATCTAACACCTGCTATATAGACGAACGTTCAGCATGTGCCTGGATCTTTGCATAAAGCGTCCTGGCTTAAGAATGTGTTGACGGACCAGCAAATGAGGCTATAGAAATACTTAAGTCATTTTCAAATCAAAAATGAAAAATACAAAAAAAAGTTAGCTTTAGTAACTGATTCTCAAACAAAAAAAAGCTTGTGTAAGAGTGTAGTTGCTTAATTAGACTGTGAGCATGCTGCAGTTCCTTTTGGACAAATTGTGCTTCTTATTATCATTTTAAATGCTTGCGGTGTAAATCAGTTGAGCTTTTGGCACAGTACATATAATTGAGGGTGCCAATAGAGAGCAGTTAAACTTTATTGGGTTGAAGTGTACCAGGGCAAAGGGTAAATAAACCCTGTCATTCATCCACAAATGCCACAGAATACTGACAGCTGAAAAGGGGACAAGACTTTTCTTTTGAAGAATGGCACCAACTGCACAGAGGCAATGAACAGATCTGGCCGAGGAGTCTACAGGCCGTATATCTAGGGGCCGGTTTTTCCAAACTTTTAATCTGGATAAGACTGATCCAGATTTTATTTTCCAATATTTTGTGCTCCAGATTTCTGTTACCTGGATTGTTTTGAGCCTTGTGTTTCAGAAAATGCCACAGCTGGATTACTTCTATCCAGATTACAAATGATTACTATTAGGAAATTAGTTTTGTTTTTAAAGGAATCTCTATCACAAAATCTAGGATTGCACCTAAGTAGGATTTTAATTTAGCTGAAATGGAACAACTGTGAAACTGATTTTACAAGATTATCACTAACGGGATTGCTACCTGTCTGAGTGGGTAGACACTATGAACAGTTCGGTCATACCTACCATACATTCCTTCATGAACAAACAAAATTACAGAATTAAAAAAAAAGATTAATGCAATTATCTGGAATAAGATTCAAATTTAAATAATAATCAGTACTCCAGTTTACATTTCGATCCAACCTATAAACAAATCAAATTAATTCAACAATTAATACCTTGAACACATTTGAGTGATATGGTTTTGTGCCTCAATCCCTCTGAACATCTTTAAAGCTGCAATAATGTTAACCAAATTGTGTTTGAAGCGCAATTCTGGTGAATGTTGTCATTATTCCAAACTAAATTAAAGTAGGATTGAAAGGCAACCATAACCGTCTCACTTTAACGTATTTATTCCAGTACCTTCTTGTAGTATCAGAAATGGTTTGTTTCCTACATATTGGTCCCTTTAAAATCCCTGTAACTAAATCAAACCTTTGCTGGCTGACATTTGAATGTTGTTGTTTGATTCTAGGGAGGCAATTGTGTCAGTTATAGGGGTTAAGGGTTCTCCAGCAGTCCCCTGAAATCACAAGAACTGCAAATGCCTCAATCCAGCCTTGCTGATCTATAGCACCTGAGGACAACCTGCCTACCTGCCACCAGACTTTAGAGCCACACATCACATCACCAGCACTACTCCACACTCAGCACATATTTCAGTTTTAAACAATTAAATGTCACTCAGCAGGTGACATTTAAGCTAGGTCCACATTGTAAGAGTGCAATTCTTGGAAAAGGCCAGGAAAGGTGGATTTGTTGATCAGAAATTGGGACAGTTTTGACAGGGTATGGCAACAGGGTGGTTTCATTAAGCCTGGGTGATATTTCAGAACAATGTAAGCTTGTGTTCCAAAATGTATTCCAGCCAGAAATCTTTCACAGTTTTATATGAACAAACTTTAAATAACCTACTCTCCAATTCTTTTTTATGCTTTCTATTAAACAGATAGATGAGCCATGTGCAGCCTGGGAGGATTTCCGATCAAGCTATACCACAATGTGGCTATTCTCTTTTGGTTATTTTATTTTAGAGCATCAATATAAAAAGTTCATGAGGCTGGATAAGTGATCTATTATAGTCTACTTAATTTCCCATGCATGTTATTTTCCTTTCACTTTAAACAAAAAAGTCACATTTAAATGAATAATTCTTCCTATACCAAGTTTAGTCCTTGTGGTGTTTTAGTACATTTATGCTAAGCTTCTGAGAAAACTTCAAAACAACAAGGCTCTGTTTTTCTCACATAGCTAAGGTGTAACAATTTGAAAGTCCAAATTTACAAATAAACAAAAAATGACTGAAATCAGATTAAGGAAGACTATATTCATCCCTGTGATTCATATTTGCTGACATATTTTTTAAGCGTGATGCGGAAACAATAACAGGTACGGCATTATATTTTGCAAACGAAATATAGGGCATGATAATATTACTTACAATTGGATAGGCACATTCAGATTCGGAGGAGCAATCTCAATTTTAAAAAAGTGGCAGCACCGTACCCGACCGCACTCGAAGCACACACTACAATTTTAAGATAGCAATTCCATTTGCTGAATCGCCTAAGACAAAGCTTTGCATTAATTGAAGTGTGAGAAGTTATAGAGAAGTGAAAAAAAAATAAAAATGCGAAAAAACTTGAGACAAAGGGGTTGCTACACTTTCGTGGCGCTTACAAAAGCTCAAAATATCTTCATGTCGTCTTTCAAATGAGGGCAATTTTCTGCAGAAATGTCTTTAAAAGATTTTTCCAGCAGGTGTGTGTTTAAATGACTCACAATAATAAATGAACACTGGGTTTGCAAAAGGGGGCTCCCAAGTGGCACATGTGGTAAAGACACTCTGCCCAGGGTGTGCAAGATGTGCCCTATAGCTTGGAGACCGCCGGGTGCTTCAGTAAGACTCTGCCAACCGTGGAAGGGAGTTCCCAGGGGGTGGTGCACAATTGGCCAAGCGCTGCCCAGGCAGGGTAGGGGTTAGGTCAGCTGGGGAGTCCTTGACTTACCGTGCACCAGCAACCCCTGTGGCTGGCCGGGCGCCTGCAGCCCAGCCTGTATGTAATTTAGAACGGTGTGGTCCTCCGACACTGCAAGTTCTAGATATGGCTGCACGTCGGGCTTGCAGAGTGAATAAAAGCAGACGGTTTACAGCACTTGTTTCAGAGGACGCGAGCGCGCATCTTTATCTCTCCCAAGTTATTTCAAGGGTTGCAGCTGTGAGCCAGGTTCAATAATAATTGGACATTCCAAAATTGGGAGAAAATTGTAAAATGAATAAAAATAATTGTTAAAAAAAAAGGGGGGGGGGGGGTTTGTAAAGTATCATATTTCCTAAAAACTGAACAAAATCTGGACATGTTTTATGTAAAGCCTCTTTCTTTGAGTAGAGCTGAAATCCCTTTTTTATAGCTAAACCATCAGGCTCCCCAATGAGAAAAGATTAGAGTTTTTTTTTTTTTTTTTTTTTTAATCCATTATTGAGGCTAATGCACAGTGCTTCTGCAAGACCCTGTCACAATTATATTATTTTTCAACATAACATTTACATGTACCTGGTGTACTTAATATACCATTAATCATTTCTATGTCTCAGAATATTGTATTAGCGATACATTCCCAACAACAGCATTAAGATGAAGATGGAATAGAGAAAACCTGACCGGGCACTATTGGGCATTTTACATTGGCCATGGCTATGGGGCTGTCCCAACAGGAACACTGGGAGATAATAATATATAAAAACTGTATTGCAATTGTAAATAAAATCTAGATATTTTTCTAGGAAACTAGTCGTCTCATAGGAAATATGTAAAATACAATAACAACACAGAACGTTATTTCGTCAAATGATCTCCTTTTATTGATGAATACTGGTATTTAATTATTTTTAGTAAGAACAACTTTTACAACCCTCTACACAAACTAAAGAACACACAAACTTCTTACCTTTCCCATTTCCAAATCCAATACCTACAGGTACCACTCCAGGTACCTATAAACTGCCTCCTGTCTTTGATTGAAACTAATGACTTAATTAGTATTGAGAAAAAGTCTCAGTAATGATCTAAATACATTTATCGCTGTTGGCAAAGGCTTGTAGCTTGATGGTAGACCTTTTACAGATGTCTTGGTTGCACACTCATCACTTCTATTTAGAAGAACATTGAAACATTGACACAAACAGATCTATCACGCTACTTTGCCAACAGCTATAAAAGCATTTAGATTTTCATTGAGACTTTGAGTGTATATATATATACAGTATATACAATGCGCTATAGAAGCACCAGGACTGATTTTTTTCAGTATCCATGGATTGGAAAGTTTATCATCACTGCCTGGATAAGGCTGCATGCAGTAAATGAGTTCTAAATAACAAAATTTGAGTCTACATCATACACTCATTATTCGGAGAGGTGTTTCAATTTTTCAAACCATTTACTTGAATATGAAGATATTCTACAGAGACCAGATTAAATTCTAATTAGGATTTATGGCATTCAAGAAAATAAGTCACCACCAAATACCTAATTAGTGGCACATTGTGTTACTTAAATTACTTTCAGACATATTCAAAGAATACATAGCCAGTTGTTAAAGCAATTTGTAACCTTAAATGCGAGTAATTAAGTTTGAAGTAAGAAAATACGTTGTTTTAAGTTAATTTAGCACTGCAGAAATTCAAAACCTCAACATTTAAATCAGCCTTGTCTGAAACCTGAGCTGCATACACTTATATTATAAGTCTCGTAGTTTCAAAATTAATGTATTTTATACCAACCCTGAATATGTGATGCCAGGCTCTTTTGAATGGACTCAGGCTGTATATTTCCCTTCCTTCTAGTCATTTTTAAACACTGTTTCCAATTAACAGTGGTTTGACATTGATTAGTATATAATAAGCCCATGATGACATTAAAAGTTTTTGGACCACTTTCTGCAAACGGGATTGTGAACAAATCTATACATGTCAAGATCATGCTTTGCCATTGTGAGTTAATGTCTGTCATTTCATTGACTATTAATTTGCCAGTACTTCTGTGATCAATCTACAGCAATGCTGGCTTGTTTAAGCACCAGTAGGCCACTGAGGAATATATAATGCTATAAACAAATGATCAAACATTTTTTTATAGGTAAACACAATTCCAATTAATATACAGAAGACAAAACTAGGACTCTGATATATATATATATATATATATATATATATATATATATATATATATATATATATATATATATATATATATAGGATATACCCATAAAGGGACACCCACAGTATTCTAGGCAGAATGCTAGGTTTCTCTCTCTGTTCCCAATTTGGTTTTCTGATATCAAGATATCATGTAGAAGGTTTTTTTCAAACCTAAAATACAGACTTTTAATCAGCAAACCGGTATGCTAATCAATCAATCAATCAATCAATATTTATTTTATATAGCACCTTTCATAGTGGACCACCATCACAAAGCGCTTTTACAAGATAGTGAGGAACAATGCATTATATATTAAAATACAGTGAAATACAGGGCATAGTACATTAAATAAACCACTAAAATCCAATCATTTTTGACAGCTGTCTGTCCAGACCGAAGATGTCGTATCTAGGGAGACACTGGATTTATCAGAGTTAACAGGGTTAAGAAAAAATGACTGCACTGTATGACTGAGGCATAGTGTATTTTTAAATAACTATCTTGTATCTAGCATCACATATGCGCATATATACATTTTTCTGATTTTCAATAAAGAACATGCTATATGCATAAAGCACAGGGGTTAGCCAATGGTCTATTTTTATGATTAACAAAATCTTCATGGGCTTTATGTTCACACATAATTTGTACAAGAGGTCTACAGGTTATCCAAAATGAGAAATGCTGTGCAACAAAGTAAATCAATGCAAGGAATGGCCAAATAATGATGTCAACACAGGAGTCCGAAGATCTTGTTATTGTTGCCCTACGGTTGTTTACCCTTACATAAATGTAATACAACACAGCATTACAAAACCGTATTCTGAATGTTATGTCATCAGTTCCCATGTCTTTTTTTATTGTTTGATAAGAAAGTATTTGAGATAACGAACCTCATTACCACAAGTGGTGGGATTGCGCCTGTGAAAATGTCTTGCACTATCCCAATAGAACATTTACACTTGACCAGGGTCAGACAGAAGATAAAGGCACAATTGCTAAACTAGCATGTGCACAAACTTGGGATACAGCTCTAATAGTCCAACTAATTCAAATGTTGTCTTTAGTTCTTCTACAGATGAATAATCTTTAACTTCAAATGCTGGGAGTCTTAAACAAAACGAACAGGGTAAGCATCAATGTCGTAAGCATTTGTAATCAAGGGCTAATTACTTGTGTTATGGTCTCAAGAGGTTTTTTTTTTTTAATTTTATTTATTGTACATTTTATAGTTATTTTTTGTGCAAACAGTTTTTTTTTTTTTGTTTTTTTTTTGTTTAAACAAACTGCTTACTGTTGTCATCCACATGGCAGTTGCATTTCCCAAAGAACACTCACCTTTTTTTTTTT
Source organism: Polyodon spathula (assembly GCF_017654505.1). Classification (NCBI taxonomy): domain Eukaryota; kingdom Metazoa; phylum Chordata; class Actinopteri; order Acipenseriformes; family Polyodontidae; genus Polyodon; species Polyodon spathula. The sequence goes on from NC_054551.1 coordinate 26,334,623, forward strand.
AGATCTCTTTCCACTTGAGTCAGCATCCACCTTTGAAGTCTTCTGCAGAAGACGGCAGCCCCTCAACAACACGTGGATTCATGTCAGTGATTACAACTGAATGTCAATACCACCATATCCACTCTGAACAGCATGTTCATTGTGAATTATTTAATGATCTGGGATTTAATAGGCTTGTAACATCGTAATAAATATATAATATATGGATAAGTGCTATAATTGCATCTCAGCCCATATGAAGAAAAAAAAGTCATAATTAAGCATGTTATTTAAAAAGTGAATGTGACGGTACATTGTCTGTTTGTGACTTTCCCAGCTACTTTTTTTTTGGAATTGTCTGTATATCTTTTAAACTGCTGGCTGTCGTTTTTATTATATAAAAATAAATAAACAACTAAATAAAACACCTGGAGCACTAGAGCTAGAGAATCATTCATCAGAGACCAAGAAAATAGAAACTCAAGAAAGAAAACTGTCTCGAATATAAACCTTGTGAAAAAATCCCAGCAGGTAGGAGAGACTAGAGACGTGCATTACATTGGCATTGGGGAGCTTGTTGTTTACTTATCCAAATGTTGTGGAATCCATATATTACTAATAATAACAAATGCATCTGAAGTGAATTGCTTTAGGTTATAATTGCATCTCAGGTGTCTGGTTACTTCATCATAAACCACTCGAGATTCGATGCAATTATAACTTTGTAATTTACTGCAGCCCTTCTATTATTCTATATGTATCATCTATTTTGATATTTCTATCTAGTTTTGCAGCATTACTGGTTTGTTTCTATTCTAGAAATTGATAGTTAGTAATATTAATGCAATTACTACAATTTGCCACTAGAGGGACTTATTAGCATGGCAAGATATTTCCAACAATAAAAGTTTTGCATTTTTCCATTTGGTAATGCTCATATACAATATTTTCTAATTCAATTGACATTTCTTACTTTGATATTACCTGCATTTCAATTGACTGTACAACAGTAATGGCCCCTGTGAGATAATGCTAGGGCATTGCTATTATTAGTTGTACTATATCTATTATTCTTATTTATTATTTTTTTTGTATTTTAATTTTGGTATTTTTCCAAACTGTAGGTCACCCTCTGCATTTACAAGTGGTAATTTACAAGGCCTTGAATTCGATTTTGGTTGATAGGAGGTCATTTTAGTCTAAACAGGATCAAATTAATAAACAGTAAATCCTGAATTTACAAGTAACAAAATAACTTCATATCTGCATCTGTGTAAGTAAGTTGTATTTGATATTCACTTGTACATCTTTGGTTTTATGCCTGATAAAAGCAGGTGACATCCTAATTCAAACTGATTTAAATACATAATTTACTGAAGCTCCATCCTTCCCCTGTACGGTAGAGATGAACAAGGAATTAACTAAGATAAACCTAGCTAGTCAATAAATCAGTGCCATGATCCTTATCAGGAGCCATCTTAGACATTAATTATTTAATGGCTCTAATCTGTGGAGACATATTTAGTATTCAGCAGTTGACATAAATAAAACAGTATATAGTAAATAAAAAGCATGAAAGTTAATAAAGTACAAAGTACTGTGTTAATAAGGAACAGAACACAAAGTTTTAAAATCCCATAGCTCATAAGTACCATGCAGATGGCCATAAATTGTATAACACCTCAATGGGCCTATCTATCTATCTATCTATCTATCTATCTATCTATCTATCTATATATATATATATATATATATATATATATATATATATATATATATATATATATATATATTTACAACTTGCTTAAACATACAGTGAAGGCTATTTCATTTAAACTGCCATCCTGCGTAGACTAGAGCACTGACCAACATTTGCTCATGAAGCCTGTATCATTTCAGTGGCAGGAGCTATGTCTGATGGCACAAAGAGTCTGATTTGGATGACTGAAAACAATAACAGGTGAATGAAAGTCAAAAGCGCTAACATACAGAGCCGTATAAAACAAACTAGCATCCCATCACAATCAATTATTAAGCATGTCATGCAAGCAGAAAATGTTGTAAGCTCGAAATGCCTTTATGCTTTTTCTTTCTCCCTGCAGTAGAATCGATATCAACTTTCCCATGAACAGTCTCCCAGGTGAGTTCTAAAGTCCATTTTTTCCCAATTCAAATTTTTATATATATATATATATATATATATATATATATATATATATATATATATATATATATATATATATATATATTTGGTTTTTGCCCTCATGTGATCTACCTGTAGTAGAGCTGTCCATGCCTCATCCTGACTCCTCTGCTCCCGGTCACCCCGACGGTTTTGGTATCTTATTGATTGCTCATTAACACTCATGAAGTTCTGTTGTAGCCAAAGAAGCAGTTCGTGGACCATGGGCTCAGAAACAAGTGTTGCCTTTTTCAGTAAACTCAGCTTTATATCAATGCACTGTTTTCTTGTGAGCTGTTCAGAACTGACAGATACATCAGGCAGGCTAGATGGGTAATCAAGGGGGCAGATGAAAGGTGGGCTTCAATAGTAGTTTTCCTGTATATCCACAAGCTAATCTGAATGCTGAATGTGAGTCCTTCAGTCTCTGCATTCAAACTTGGTGAACGACCATTAATAACAGGCAAGCTATTATTTATTTAATAAGTTCAGTTTCTAGTTTGGTTTATTTGTTTTTTTTGTTTTTTTTAATAGCTGTACATCATTACAATTTGAACAGTGCTACAGTGTTCACCTAAACAGAAAACAATATAAAATGATACAACGGCAACTTGACTGTGTCACTGTACCAATACATGTACTTCATAAAATGGTACTTTTATAAATAACTTCTAGTTCTTTTAAACAAGGTCATGTCAGTGTTGACATTTTAATGTCAATATTGATGTTGGTTTAGGCGTCAAATTGTAGGGGCAGAGAGCCACCTGCTGTCGTGCCTATAAAATGTTAAAAAAAAAAAAAAAGTCAAACCATTTTGTTTGTGTTGAATCTAACAGTATACAGGCTGCACTGGCCTTCAAGCAAAAAATTGCTTTAGCCTGTCTTTCTATGAATTGACTGAAGATTATAAGCAAGCTATTACTTAAAATATAAATACAGTAAATAATGCCTGACGTGGCCATATAATTGATTTCTGATGTTGCATTTCTTATTTCGACTCAGCCCTTGTCTGTTCTTTGGGTTTTAGTCAGTCTTTAACTGCAATGTAAAAACACCTGCTAAAGTTATGTATTATGATAAACAATAGTAATACTATGTTACATGCTTGTAACAGTTACATAATTTACAGTGTCCCCTGATCAAGCAACTCAAATTCGTCCTTCTCACAGTATATAGCGATTAGAACCGATATTTCTTCTACTGCGACCTCAGACATCATAGCATGATTAAAGAAGGTTAAAATGTTCAAGAATTGTCGAAAAAAAAAAGTCTACTTCCCTGAACTAAAACAAACTGTCGGCAACACAATTATGTCCAATAGGTCTGCGTTCCTTTGCCTTATAGTTCCGTGAAACAATACAAACACGAAAGAAACTAAACAAAAAAAAAAACTGATTTATGTATACCTAAAAATATATATATATTATATATATATATATATATATATATATATATATATATATATATTTACTCGCGTTTTCACAGGAACTTATCTTAGTATGCAAATGTTTTGTTGCTCACAAAACAAACAAACACGGTGCACAAGTAACACAGTTATATTTTACTCGTCCTTTAGCATTCTCAACTATAAACAAATGAACACATCACCGAGTCACGCCCCCTTGGTTAGCGAGTGAATATACAGTGAAATCCGTGAACAGTGGTGGTGTTTCTCCTCCAATCTATAAACAAATGAACACATCACCGAGTCACGCCCCCTTGGTTAGCGAGTGCAGTCGTTTCTCCTCCAATCCGTGGCTGCCACATCGCTTTCCTTCTGGAGCGCTGACTTAATGTACCGCAGCTGTGCCCCCTTTCTAGATGGCTGACTTCCACCTAACTCTGGGATTAAATTGTCAGGCTATCCAGTCTAGGGCACCCTGTTCCCATTAT